>NW_006799221.1:184062-200883 GCF_000442215.2 Lipotes vexillifer | reverse complement strand
TGTAGGGAACCATTTTAGCTACAAGGAAACCAAGAGCTTTCCTAGAGAAGCTTTTCAATTTCTGCAGGAAAATGAGGCCAACTGACGAAACAAGTGCTTCCTACCTGGGCAGGTTCTTTTAGGATATTTTAAAAGTCACTTTCTTTTAAATAGGGTCTCCTATTCATGAGTTGTTTTACTCTTACTCAGACCCCCAGTGCTGTGTTTTCCAAAGAGAATGAGTGAGCAGCTGAGCCCTTCTTACACAGATATTGTTGATCCTTATTCTGAGTCCACCTCCTTATTTTTCTTTGTAGCTAAAAGAACCCCAGTCTTGTTCTGGCATTCAGCCTTCAGAATGGGCACCCTTTTGCAGCTTATCTCTTTTGCTGGATGTTTATCTTCAGGACGGCTCTTTAGGGAAGAAAAAAAGCCCCGTGTGTAGTGTTTGCCAATTCCTGTGGCGTAAATATGCCCACCACGGTCCATCTCAGGCTAGCAACAGGTCACCAAACGGAGGGGTGTGGGAAGAGACGTGTGCTATCAGCTCTCACAAGCTGGTATGAGCTACCCTATTGCCACTCAGGGACCAGTGGTCAAAGTCAGTCATGGTGATTCCATCCCTCTGTAGTAATTGGCTTGTGGCCAAAAAATATTCTGGGATGGGACCGGGCACTTTAAGGAAAGTTTTCTTTACCAATAAAGGAAGAGATGGCTTCTCTTATTCCACTGTAGTAATTCATATTCCACTGCAGTGCAGTACTGACAGGCATCTTGTGGTTGTGAAGCCAGCTGACCTGAGGACAACTGACATCATGGATTGCAGACCAGAGACAGGGAAAGGACTCAGGTCCTTTGTGATGTGATCAAACTGCTGAATTAACTAGGTCTGACAGCACTGTGTATCAGGCCTTCCAGTTCTACACATTCCAAAAAGTTCCAGGTTGTTGATTCTCTTTGGTCCGGGGTTTCTGTTACTAGCAGCAGAAAGCTTCCAAACTGATGTATCATCTCCGCACTGACCACTCAGAAATTTAGCAGAGAGGACATGTGAATTATTACTCAGCCTTTAGCACCTCACCAGCGGTGAATGCAGAGCAGAACTTCAAGGGCTCAGAGGCACTGGAGCTCCAAGTCAGCCTCTCATGGCTCGTTATCGCTCCCCTGCACTACCCTCCAAAGCCCATTTACTTGTGAAATGTCACCAACTTTCTGTCTCACCTATCTTGCTCCAGCACTGCTAGCACGAGTGATGTAGGGCATTATCAGGGCTTCGGCAACAGCGTGTGTGGCTGAGGTTTAAATGAATTTCATCAGCATGATTAAATACTTATTACATGAGTCAAACATACGGGCTTCATTAAGCTAGCGAACTCCCAGGAACCTCCTCTTCTGTTTATACAACCCATCTGGACTCTCAGATTACTTTAAAGAAATGGGATAAATGGAGTTTGATATGACAGCCAGGTCATCTTTCAGCATTATACTCTCAGAGGAAATGCATCTTCCATTGCTAACTCTGGCTTCCATACAACTGGGTGCAGAGGTTTTTTCCATCTGCTTCTGGCCTCTGTGAAAGCCTGACATGATGCTGAAATTGAGACTTTAAGTGTAACTTGCCAGGACATGACAGACATACTTTTCTCATTGAAGCATGGAACATTGTCTAAAGTCATTTGCAAGCACAGACCCTGGGCCTTTTACAAGGAGGGCACACCTTGAAAGCAAAATAAAGGACAAGGTTTAATTAACTTACTGGGCCTCTGTTAGTCATTATTAGAAGCTCTTTATCAAATTAAAGGCCTGCTGGGAAGGCAGCTGAGTGCCGAGAAGCAGTGACATGCATTAAGTGCCAAAGTGGGTTTTAATTGGCTGTTTAAATGAGGAAAAGCTCCCTGCAGTGTGACAGACACACATAGCAGGTGTGTGCGCAAACATTCAGGCACCCACACATGCACACATGTAAGTGTGGAGCCCCAGGCAGTCTGGGGAATCACAGTTTTGGAATGCTGACATCCCCAAAGCGGGAACACAAACCCACCAGGAATGGAACCCTAAAGCATGGGGCATTCCATCTCAATAAATGCCAGTTATTATTTCTGATAATAATAAATAACAGCGATGGAGCAGTAAGTCGTTCGGATGCTGCCAGATTTATACTGTACGCAGTCCAGCTACATTGCTAAGGTCCTCTTACTCTAGGATCAAGCTCAGGGTTTTGCCCTGTCTCTCATGTCCATCAAGCCATTGACATATCAAACAGGGGACATGTCAGCTACCCTGCAGGAATGTTATAAGAGATTTACACAAAGCTCCTAGCTGTGCCCAGCATGTACGGAGAGCTCAGTAATTGATAATTATTTTGACCAAAGTATTTTCTACTATTCTCTGAAAAGATTACTGGGGATCATTTATTCCTAAGAGCTATAGTTAGGACGAGAGGCATTGCAGCGTGGTAGCTAAGAGCACAATCTTTTGTGTCAGCTTTATGTGCGTTTGTACGCTGGTTCCACCATGTCAGGGGGCCTCTCTGAGCCTCAGGCTCTCTTTCTACAAAATGGGAGGAATCATACCTACTTCATAGAGTGGTGGGGAAATCATATGACCATGCCAGAAAAGAGCTTAGCACAGTGTGTGCACATAGTAGGTGTGACCATCAATAAGCTTATTAGGGTTGTAAGTATTTCTGTTCCCCAGTGAGAGATGGGGAGACTCAGTTACGGAGCGGCTGTGGGGCAGGCCTCAAGGACACCTCAGCTTTTCACAGAGGCTGCTAGCAGACGTTCTTTGAGTCAGACGTTCTTTGAGTGTATGGGATGGAAGCTTACTAACTGAGTGTGGCAGGGACGGGGCTTTGGGGGATATTAAGGACGCATGGGGAGGAGGGTTGGACAAAGGAAGAGATCTGGAGTTAGTGTCTTGCTGCTCACCCCATTTGAAAGCTGGGGCTCCCCCTTTCTGAGTATGATCACATTTTGCCCCAGAATAACTCTGTGACGCAGTTAGGACAAGAGGCAAAGGCCCCAGTTTCTAGCCCTTCAGCTTATTTTACTGAGAAGGTTTCTTGTTAGGATGAGATTCTCTCAACCAGGAGGGAAAAATTATCCCGAAACAACTGGTTTTTACTCCGTAAGCAGGTTTATTCTCTTTTTTCTTGGTTAGAAGAATTTTATTGGTACTATGAACTTGCTATTTGACAGGAGCTTTCAAACGAAGTTCTTCTAAGATCAAGATTTTCCATGTTCCTTTACAGGGGTGCCGTGCAGTAGCCACTCTGACTTCTGGCTTCCTGTCAGCATCACACTTTTGTGTAAAGTTATGGGGAAGGTGCGGGAGGGAGAGGGGAAGAAATCGCATGACTAGAGAATCCTGGAGAGCTGGTAAAGTGACCGGCTTTTGAAGAAGTTAGACGTGTCAAAGAACCTTGGCCTACAGCTGCTGACGAGGAACTTAAAATCCAGGACTGTGGGTCCTTGGAGCCATTGTCAGTTGGGAGATGTTTTCATAAAGGCTGCAAAAACAAATGTTCCTGGTTGAAAGCACGAGGCTACGTGCATTTAAACACACACCCTCTGTTCCAATAACACCGCAATGCCAAGCTATCCCTGGTGCACCAGCAAGGAAGAGAACAAACTCCTTCATTTCCCAACATCCTTGCTGGGCTTGGAGGGATAGCTCTCACTCAATTTTGCAGCCCCACAAGGCTTTGAACTTAAAATAGCAGCGTCCCAGGGCTTTTACAAATGATCCACAGCAGGCTGGATGTGGGCTATGGATTCATGGGCTGCCGGGGGGTTAATATCTCTTGCGATTACAAATCAGAAAAAAGCCTGCATTCTTCATTTCTCCTGCTTCACACGTCCTCAGCAGCTGGGCTTCCCAATGCTTCATTTAGGCCCATGCCCGTGAAGGGCCGGATCAACAGGCGAGGGCCATCAGGCAGCCATGTTAAGCCCTTGGCCTGGGTCCCCACTCCCCGTGCTTGGGTGAGACAGACGGGCCTTTGTGTGCCTGGAGCCAGCTAAGCCAGGATGTGACTGCGAGCTGGAATCTGACCTTTCATGGGCTCCAGCACCTGTCAGAAAAAAACGAACAAGCTTGGGGTGTTTTTTCCGCTCCGGACTTAAATGCCAGTTTTGTGACTCGCTCACAGTGGAACGGTGCCAAGGCAGTTGTGGTCAACTCTGGCTCTCCAAGGAGCAAACCTGAGACTTGAGTGATGGACGGCCCTGTGTTTCTGAGGCCTGGCCAGCTCTCAGCTCAGAAGGAATTCAAGCCAAGCCGAGGACTCCAGTGCTCTGAGTTAGGAAGCTCAGAGCAGAACCTCACAGCCATATTACTCTGGCACCCTATAGTGTGTATGTGTGTGTGTGTGTGCGTGTGTGTCTGTGTGTCTGTGCGTGTGTGTGTGCATGTGTGCATTCCACATTGGAACAAAGACCCAGTCACGGTGACCCTGCTACTGGCAGCCATCAAAGGACAATTTTGAGAGCCCCCCCCACCCCTTGCCCTGGCCTGTTGTAGCCGTCCAAGTATGAATGTACTGGTCAACCTTGGGGTGCTCTCAGCCACTTATGATCTGCAGGACCAGTGAAGGCAAATGGTTTAACCTTCTTGAACTTCGACTTCCTCAGCTGTTAAATAGGGAGAAAAATGCCTAATTCCAAGGATTCTGTTGTTGTGGATTAAATGAGATGATATATGCAAATCGTGAGCCCCTTGCCTAAGCACCTTGGAGGCACTTGGTCAGTAGCTGTGTTTCCCGCCCCTGCTGCAGGGCGCTGCTGGGGCTGGCGGAGGGGTGAGGTTGCTGGTCACCAGTGATACTCGACTGCCCCAGGGACGCATCCTGCCCTGATCACGGAAGAGAGGCTGGCCCAGCCCGTCAGTGACTTCAGGTGTAGGAGGACAACTTTCCTCCAAAGTGTGGCCTCAGAGGATCATGTTCAGGGCTCCTTGGTGGCCTCAGTTGGAGGTGGTGCAGCTGCCAGAGGGGCCTGGAAGCCTGGGTGTGGACCTGTGGTTGGTGCACTTACCTACACTCTGAATCAGTTCAGAACCCCACAGATGGAGGACGGCTGATACACACCAACCTTCCGGCCCTGGAGCTTATCGCTTTGAAGAGAATATGGCCACTGTGCCTGCATCCTTGCCTCTGGGGATCCTGCATCTGCAGAGATGTCAGGCTGTCAGGCCGCCTCATTTCATAGGCTAGCAGTCCAATGCTAAGAAGTAGCAGCTCAGGTGGAAGGCAATGTCCACAGTTAGACAGATGCCTGCTCCGGAGCCTGAGACATGCAGGAGATGGCAATGAAAAAACCTGGAGTTTCCTCATCATTCTCAAGCTATGAATACTTTAGAAATACATAAATATCCATCATTTCAAGTCTGCTTTTGCATTATGTCGATCAAAAATGAGCAAAATTTTATTTTAGAATGAACTTTCTGTTTCTTTGTTTGACTTTACCACATCTCGTGGAAATAGTTGAGTAGTTTTTTATCACATTTGGAGAGTATTGTTAGGCTGGTATGACGGAAAAGGCTGGCTCTGCCCTGGGGAAATCTCAAAGAGATAAGCCATCATTTTCCAGAGAGAATGAAACCGAAATTTGGCAACAGGTAGCCATGACTGGCAGCTGGGATGACTGGCCCCAGAAGTAAGATGCTGGGCCAAGAAAGCAAATAGCTCTGTATGAGCCCTCAGTTGTAATGTGGTTGTTGATTTGCGACAAGCTGCTTCTCAAATGGGCAACTCTATGTAGTTGGTGCCAATGGGAGTAGAAGAGAGATTTGTTGAACCCTTCTCCTAAAGAGCACAGGGTAGGCCAGTTAGTAAACACACAGATAGTCTATCAAGTCCATCACCTTTATATAATTAAATAAAAAAAAGATATTCCTACTTGTTCAGGTGGTACATTTTGTAGCCTTTTTGTTCCTAATGTTTGAAACACATAGTTTGCCATTTAAATAGATACTTCCCTTTAAATATATCACATTTAATCCTCAGAAGGACTCCCCTAAGGAAGCTTCTATTGTGCCTATTTCACAGATGAGGACAGAGGCTCAGGGAGGTTGAGTAACCTGCCCAGCATCACCCAGCTAGAAAATGCCAAAACTGGGACACAAACTCAGGTCTGTTCATTTCAGGGCCCAAATTCTTTACCAAAAATACTATGTTGCCCCTTCCTGTTGCTTCTTAAAGTGTCATTCCTTTACTAAAAAGACATTCAGATGGTCATGATTTGATTTTTTTGGCTTAAAGGGTGACTTTAATCAATCAAATTGCATGCCGACAATATATTTCTATGTACCTTTCAAAAAGGTCTGGGTTTTAAAAATTCAGATGAAATTTTAAAAATGCTCTAAATTAGATTTTCACTGGTAAGCATGTTATCTGATCAGGTGATTATTTGATGTTTGATAAATATTCACTGCTACTGTTCAGTCCTCAGTTGAACAGTTAAAAGGTGGCTGGTTTTAGTCTTAATCTGAAATACATTAGGAGGGGTCAGCCAAACCCAGGCAGGCTTGGCTGAAGGTTTTTTGCATTGGTCACAGTTTTGACTTATAGATCATCAATTAGTTGCAGATGTCGAAAGTAATATGGAGTGTAGGAAGGGTCAGGAGAACACTTCGTTCCCATTTGAGAGGAATTCAGAACCTAAAAAAATACTCTGTTAATTCTGAGCTGCCAACATATACACATTCATGCGTGTGTGTAACTCCCTGGAAAAACAATCAGGTTTTTAGAAGAAGTAGACCATAAATCTATAGAGTTTATAATTCAATTCACAATCACTTGGGTTTAAAAAACATGATTGTAACAACAAGAAGAATAACAGGAATCATTTTCACATTTGTCTCATCTCTAGAACTCAATAAATGGTTAACTTTTAATAATTACAGTAATTGCTCCTATAAAAATAAGAGCAACGATGAGTAGCACAGCTGTGTTCACGCGAAGTTCTTGAGTGTTCTCTTTGTCTGTTATTCCATCAGTCCTCACACTCACTCTGAGTTAGGTTCTACCACTAGGTCCAGGTAGAGCAAAGGAAAATGGAGGGTCATGGAGATCTTTGGAACTGGCCACAGCTCAGCTGCCTCCCTCTTCCGACCACATTTGGGGTGAGGCATCCTGCCAGTCTCTCTGGAGGATCTGTGTTCGGGAAAGATGGTGTCAGCTCTGTAGGAACCCGTGGATTTAGAAAAGACTGAGATGCAGACACCAGAATTATAGGAGGAATGAGGCGGAGAAGTCCAAGTTCATTGTGAAAGAGAAGGAGGGAAAGACTGCTTCTGTGGTTCATTGATCCCCACGGGTCTACCAGCTGTGGCCCCCAGGCTCAATCTAGGGCCAAGCCCCGTTTATACAGCCCCGGAGCTAAGGATGGTTTTTATAGTTTTGAAAGGTTGGAGAAGGAGGAAGAGGAGCTGGAGGAGGACAAGCAGAAGGAGAAAGTACATGGCAGACCATATGTGGTCTCCAAAGACGAAAGTATTTCTATCCAGCCCTTTACACAAAGTGTTTGCCAATCCCTGGTCTAGTAGAAATAGTATTCAGTCACATAAATTTAACATTTTCTAGTAGCCACATTAATAAAGCAAAATGAAACAGGTAAAATTAGTAATGTATATTTTTTTAACCCAGAAGATCCAAAAATATTATCATTTCAACATGTAATCAATAGGAAAATTATTAATGAAGCATTTAACGTTCCTTTTTTCGTTCTTCGAAAGCTGATGAGTATTTGACACAATACATCTGAGTTTGGACTAGTCACATTCCCAGGGTTCAGTAGCCACATGTGACAAGTGGCTACGCTGTTGGACAGTGCAGGTCCAGACACTGATGAATGGGCAGTATTTTGATGTGGGGCGTGGGAGGACATCAGGCATGGTCCTGAGCACGGTTTCCCGACCTCAGAGCTACTGACATCCGGGGCGGTACCACTCTTTGTTGTGGGAAGCTGCCCTGTGCATTGCAGGATGTTTAGCAATTTCCTTGGACTCTACGAACTCGATACCAGTAGAACCCTCCCCTCCACACTTGTGACAACCAAAAGGGTCTCCAGATATTGCTGAATGTCCCCTAAGAGGCAAATTGTCCTAGGTTGAGAACCGCTGGTCTGAAGCGTGGAAAAGCTGTGTGTGGGAACACACCTGGAGTGGCCCAGAAAATGTTCTCTGAGTCAATCACCTTGTTGGAAGAGACATAACTGAAGGAGAGTAATGAGCGTTTGGGCAGAAAAAGCTGAGGGCAGAGCTCAGGCTAAAGCATTTGAAATTTATTCCCTCAGCAATGATAGCCATCAAAGAGTTTTGAGCAGGGGAATGAAATTAGTAAAGTTCTAAATTAAAAACATTTTTTCTTCCTTCTTTGAATAACTAGATTCTTTCTCCTCTTTCTTTTACTGGCACAGATTAATATTTTTTTCCTTAAAGCAAAGCATCGTTTAAAGAGCCAACACCCCCACCCTGCGTTTGATGGGTGGTTTTTATTAAATTCCAGTAGAGGGATGGGTTTCCAAAGCAATCATCCAACCCCTTGGTGAGCAGGCTCCCTGCCACTCAGCTGACATTCCACCCTGCGGGAGTTGAGGAGAGAGGAAAATCAACAGCGGGCAGGCAGAGTGACTGTAGCTTACGCTGTTGGAATTTCCAGCGGGGCCACTTGGTGTTACAGAGGGGGGCCAGATGCAGCAGAGCAGGGTTGGATGAAGCCTGATAACAACCTCTGTATCTAACAGTTGCTAAATTGTTGTATTTGCTCAGCCCCTGACATCCAATGACTAAGGGGTTTCTAAGCCCCCTTTGAATAATCATGATAATGATGATAATAATAATAGGAATATGGGTAGGTCTTTATGGTTGATCATGTGCTTTTGCATACGTAGTCCTGTTTAACAGTCATGTGTCATGATACAATATTGAAGGAGGTATGTATATAGTAGATGTGTATTTTGGGGTTTGTTCATTTTTGGGCGGACTCGGAGGCTGTTTGTCCAGCTCCGCTAAATGTTCTCTGTTTGCCCCTTGGATCCACTCTCCCCCTGTCCACCCTGCTCTGTGTCCTGGGAAGCTGGCCTGTATGGACTGCATCAGCTGGGCTCCTTTGCCCTCATTTCCTGCTGGGTTCAGCCAAAGGGAAGCACAGTGGGAGATCACGGCGTGGGGGATAGTGAGGCTGGGGTGTGTACTCCCCCATCCCTCCCTGCTGGGCTGTGGGTTGGCGGTGGCTGCGTCCCTCCGCTGAAGACCTCAGCTCCTACGGTGACAGGCCTCACCAGGCGCCCAGGCACTACTCTTCCTCTCCTTGTCCTTTCAGGCCTGAGGATGGGAAGGCTCTGTCCTCCTAGCCCCCGAGTGCTTCATCATCGCTTGAAGGCTGGCTGACCCACACACCTGCCAATTGTCCTCTCATAAGCTCTCTTCCATCACCCCTTGTGAGCGTGCCATCTGCCTCCTGCCGGGACCCTGCCTGGCCTTCCAGCTCACTCCACCTTCTTTTTGCTTTTTCCACCATCCCAACATCCAATCCGGACAATTCAAGCAAGGCTAGAGGGAGTAGCCTGGCCTTTGAAGTCAACGTGTTGACCGCATTTTATAGCTAGAGAAGCGAGGCGTGGAGTTTCTTTGGCTTTCCCTGGGTTACCAAGTAACTTGGTACACAAGAACTTTATTCATAAATCCCAAACCCACACACCCTGTTCTCTTCCAGAGAAGAACGTATGTAATGCTTAATTCGGTGTGTTTCTTTCTGGAATTTCTAACAATAATAATGGAAAAGGAACTTGGGGGAAAGTGTCAAAGAAAATCACGTTTGTGTTTTCCTTTCCTTACGCGTGGATTGTTCCAGGGAATCTAAACCCCAGCCTGAGCTCCAATGTCTGAACCAGACACGTCAGCTGTCAGCAGGCTGGCCCTGTCGTTGGACATCAGCAGAGGGAGACGTGTGTGTTCTCACCTCCTCTCTGCTCTCGGCCTGGTTCTACCCCACGGGGAACAGGCCCGGACATCACATCGCCTGCACTTCCTCATGGAGTCTCACCAATTACAAAAAGAACAAGCCCGGCTCTGGGTTTTGTCTCAGCCAGTTTAACCAGAGGTAGTGATTAATGCCGATCAGTTGAAAAAGCCTGGGTCTTTTTAAAGTTGTTTCCCAGCTATTAGCGAGCTCCTGTTAGTATAAACGTGAAGAACGAGTAAGAGCAGAGTTATGAATGGTAGATACGGTGCCTAAAGACTATAGCGAAAGAGAAGGCAGGCATTCTCCAGCCGTGCCAGGGAGAGGGCACTGAGCTGCCTGTGTATTCAGCCTCTTTACGCAGGTAGAAGCGGGGTGTGGATACACACAGAATATTGGGGCTCTAGTCTTGGCTCACTGGGTGACTTGGGACCAATTCCTTCAATAGTTTAACCTCAGTTTCCCAAGAAAGGAGATACAAAGACCTTGAACACTATTAAGTTGAGTGCCTCTCAGCCCTGACTCCATGTTAAAATCACCTGGGCAGCTTTTGAAAACGGTATGTGCGTTCTGCTCCACACCAACTGGATTGGAGTCACTGAGGCTCAAGTCCTGGCACTGATGACCACTATTCTGTTAGCAGATACAGTACCACCCTCAAATCAGGTGAGGGACAGAGAAAGAGAAGGGGAGACACACACACACACACACACACACACAGGGGGAGGGTGCTGGGTTTTGACGTAAAAATGTGTTTCCTTTTCATGATCAAAAACTTTGAGAGCAGCTGCACACTGTACTTTATGTATAGTGGGCACTTGATAAATAAATGTTTAATGTCAAGGAGGAAAGAAAGCGGGGTGCAAGAGAAGAGAAGAATAAAGGAGGGAGGGAGGAATGACAGAAGAACATTAGGACAGTTTTCTGTCCTCAGTGTTTGTGGAAATCATGGGCACAGCCAGGCATGATTTACCTGAATTTGCAAAAAGTTTAGAAGAAACTGAGGAAAACAGAAGAGAGAGGAAGACAGGAAGTAACCAAAAAGTTCATGAACCAAAACCTCACAAATCAGTCCTAACATTTCATCATCTCATTTTTGACTCATTCTGGTTTGTGAGTCTTGACATAGGAGTTTTCAATGAATTTTAATTTCCTGTTGGTTTGAGTTGATTCACGACTGTGATATTTGAAAATATTTCAAGGCAATTCAGTGCTTTCTTGCCAACTGGATTTCTCCTTGGCTAGGCTCGGACCTGAAGGTGATTCAAGCATTGCTTTGTAGCTCCAGTCTGAGGTAAACAGGGTAACCTTGATCTCAATTCACTCCTTGGAGTGAAAGATCGTCCAGAGCCCTCTGGGGATTTTTTTTTTTTTTAACAGACTATTCTGTGAACTCAGTATATTGGTCCACAACAGAAGAAATAATACCAGAGACAAAGAATGACATTTCTTAATGAGTCAGGAGTAAATTATTCAAAGGCATAATAATCCTAAATGTGTTTGCACTTAATAAGAAAGCTTCAAAAAACATGAAGAAAAGCTGGATATTCATCCAAGATAAATGAAAGCATATGTCTTCACAAAAACCTGTGCAAAAATGTTTATGGTACCTTTATTCACAATTGCCACAGCTGGAAACAAGCCAAATCTCTTTTGACTGGTGAATACATAACCAAAGTGGTACATCCATACAATGGAATACTACTCAGCAATGAGAAGGAATGGACTACTGATACATACAGAGCATGCTAAGCTGAAAGAAGACAGATTCAGAAGGCTATTTATTATATGATTTCAGATATATGACAGTACAGAGAAAGCACATCTATAGATGGATAGATGGATATCAGGTCACTGGTTGCAAGGGACCTGGAAGGATGGAACTGACTCTAAAGGAGCGTGAGGGAACTTTTGGGGGTGATGGAAATGTTCTATGTCTTGATTGTAGTGGTGGTTATATCACTGCATGAGTTTGTTAAAGTTCATAGAACAGTATACCTAAAAAGCGCAAGTTTTCCTCTATGCCATTTATTCCCCAATAAACCAAAAAGAATCATAGAGGAATATTGTAAATAATTTTGTGCCAATAAATGCAACAATTTAGATAAGATAAATTCTTTGAAAGACACAAACCACCAGAACTCTTTAAAAATATAATGTGAATAGTCCTATACCTGTTAAAGAAATTGAATTTATACTTAAAATCTTTCTCACAAAGAAAACTGCAGGCATCAACGGCTTCACTGATGAGCCTGATGTTAAGGGTTAAGGGGTAACTTTTACAATTCAGTTGGGAATACTTCCTAACTCGCTTTATGAAGCTAACTCTATCCTGATACCAAAACCAAAGACATTGCAAGAAAAGAAAACAAAGACCAACTTCCCTCATAACGTAGCCCCCAAAATATTTAGCAGAATTTGGGCAAATAAAATCCATCAGTATATAATACATCATGATCAAGTGGTGGTTATCTCAAGAATGCAATGTTGGTTTAATACTAAAAAAAAACCCTCAATTCATTATATTAACAGAATGAAAAAGTGGAATTAAATAATCATCTCCATACATGCAGATAAAGCATTTGACAAAATTCACACTCATTCATGATAAAAGCTCAGCAAACTAGGAATAGATGGGAATTTCTTTATCCTGATAAAAAGCCACGTGTGAAAAAACTATAGTTAACATTATACTTAGTGGTAAAACACAATGATTTTTCCCTAAGCTTATGTCCTCTCTTACCATTCTTACTACTTGTAGTCAACATTGTAATGCAGATTCTAGGGAAACAGGAATCATAGAGATTGTAATGCAGATTCTAGGGAAACAGGAATCATAGAGATTGGACAAAAGGAAGTAAAACTGTCTTTATTTATAGCCAACATGATTGTCTAGATGGAAAAATCCTAAAGAATCTACCAAAAGGTTTACAAGAATAATAAGCGAGTTTAGCAAGGTTGAAGCACTGCAAATTCATTAAAGAAAAATCAATTGTGTCTTTATTTATTAGTCACAGATAATTGGAAATTGAAATTTTTAAATATGACTTTTACAGTGGCATCTAACAACATGAAATACTTTGGGATAAATTTTTTAAAATATGTGCAACACATATATTGAAACATAAAACTGTTGAGAGAAATGAAAGAAGATTTAAATTAGTGGAGAGAGATACCATATTTGGTCAGAAAACTCAGTAATATTAAAACTTCAGTTCTTTCCAAATTAATATATAGAATCAATATAATCCCAATCAAAATTCCAGCACATTTTTTTTTTAGAAATTGACAGCTGTTTAAAAAATTTTAATCAAAATGTGAAGGACCTAGAATTGTCAAAACGATTTTGAAAAAGAACAAGTGTGGAGGAATTATACTACCTGATTTCAAGATTTACTATAACGCTACATAATTTAGTATGGTATTGGCCTAAGGATAGACAGAATTATAGAGCAAAATAAGGAATCTAGAGATAGACCCACACATACATGGTCAATCATTTTTCAAAAAAGGTGCCAATGTAATTCAGTGGAGAAAGGAGAGACCTTTCAAAAAACAGCTGGATGTCCATAAGGAAATAAAATGAAAGTTGACCCTTATCTCACATCATATACAAAATTTATTTTAAGTAGATAATAAACCTAAACATAAGAGCTAAACTATAAAATTCTAGAAAAAAAAACAAAGAAATTGAACTGGGTTAGGCAAAGATTTCTTACATAAAATACAAAAATCAAAATCTTGAAAGAGAAAAATTGGTAAACTGGTAAACTGGCAAAATTATCAAATTTGCTCTTCAAAAGACACTGTCAAGAAAATGACAAGGCAAGTTACTGACTGGGAGAAAATATTTGTAAAATGTATCGTAAGAGACTTGTAGTGAGGATATTTAAAGAACTCTTACAACTCTGTAATAAATGAGAAACAAATGGACAAAAGATTTGAACAGACAGTTCACCAAAGAAGATTTACAAATGGTAAATAAGAACATGAAAGAAGGCTCAACATTATTCATCTTTAGGGAAATGTGTACTAAAAACAATAAGGTATCACTACATGTGCACTAGAATGACTGGAATTAAAAATACTTATAATACCACATGTTGGTGAGGATGTGGAGCAAATGAAAAACTCTCTCCCAGGGCTTCCCTGGCGGCACAGTGGTTGGGAGTCTGCCTGCTAATGCAGGGGACACGGGTTCGAGCCCTGGTCTGGGAGGATCCCACATGCCGCGGAGCGACTGGGCCCGTGAGCCACAACTACTGAGCCTGCGCGTCTGGAGCCTGTGCTCCGCAACGGGAGACGCCGCGAGAGTGAGAGGCCCGTGCACCGCGATGAAGAGTGGCCCCCGCTTGCCACAACTAGAGAAAGCCCTCGCACAGAAACGAAGACCCGACACAGCAAAAATAAATAAATAAATTACTAAACTCCTACCCTCAACATCATCTAAAAAAACAAAACAAACAAACAAAAACTCTCTCCCATTACCGATGGGAGATGTGAAATGGTATAATCCTTTGGAAAACAATTGGTCCGTTTTTAATAAAATGTAATGTGCACTTATCGTATGACCCCCACAGTTCACTTCTTAGATATTTACATAAGAAAAATAAAAACGTGTCCACACAAAGATATGTATATGAATGTACATAGAAACTTCATTTTCGGTAGCTGAAAGCCGAAATCAATCCAAATATCGATTAACTGTTGAATGGATAAACAGGGTGCAGTATTTCCTTACAGTGGAATACTTAGGAACAAAAAGAAATGAGCTACTGATACATGCAACAACATGGTGAATCTCAAAAGCATTATGCTAAGTGAAAGAAGCCAGATGTGGAAGACTACATGCTGTCTGATTCGACAGATATGAAATTCCAGAAGAAGCAAAGCTATAGTAACAGAAACCAGATTAGTCATTGCCTGGGGCTGGAGATGGTGAAATGAGATTGACTGCACAGGGGCTGAGTACTTTTTGAGTGATGGAAATGTTCTGTATCTTGATTGTGGTGGTGATTATACAACTGTATATATTAATCACACTGATAAGACTATACGTTTTTAAATGGGTGAATTTTACCGTATATAAATTATATCTCTATAAAGCTGGTATTTTAATAAAGGGTCTAGGTGTAGATAGGGCTTCACATCAGAGTGACAAGTGGAAGGCTGCATGGCAAATTGTGTAGATGCAGGCAAAGGTAAAGAATTGGAGCAATTAATGAAATCAATCTACTGTATTGGGTTTGATTATAATAGAACCTACCCATTGTTGGAGCTTTAAAAAGTTGCCCTCGATAAAGAATCTGTTGCTTCATACTCATCTTTGTGTTTCCTTTCCTTCCAGCCTTTTGGCTGGTCCTCTGATATTGTCATTACTCATTACCTCTTGAACTTAAGTCTAGTGTTTTTGTGCTTGGATTTCGTGTAGTTTCTAAGAGACTAAGGATTCAAAAATTTATGGTCATCTGGTCAATCAAAAAGTGAACTTAAACTCATTGGTATTTGCAATGCCAGCATTTATTTATCCTTTCCCAGTGGAAAAGCTGAACAACTAAAGAAAAAAAAAGTTAATGAGTTAGCTATCATCGAAAACCATTTAGGGATGTTATACACTTTCTCTTTAAATGCATCAGGGAAGTTTGCATGATCATTACAATTCACGACAAAATAAATTATTGCAGTTTTAGGCACTGTAGTCAATGAATAAAATGCTTCAGCGTATTTTTATGGGAGTGACATATGCTGGGACTCTCTCTTCCTCAAGAGACCTGAGTCCAGCAAAATGATAAAACTGGCCCAGCGCCGTGGAATCCCATGAGAAACTGAGATTGAAACCACAACACAAAGAGCAGAAATTTTTCATGCTTTTCAAGCCTCTACTCCAGTTTGATATGAACAAAGCTTTGTACGCAAATCAAGCCTATATTTAAAATTTTCCTCCTGTCTGGTAGGGAAGGAGGGCGGTATTTTGCCATGTTTAGAATGCACTTAATCTCTTTGGTCTAGGCAAATCCCACCAAATGAGAACAGCTTGGTGTTTAAATTTGTTTACTCCTTGTAAAATAGAACTTCCTGTTTTTTGATTCTGTAAAGATTTCTTGAAGTAAGATTTAAATATTGTTTTGGTGAGTTAAATGCAAACGGATCAGAGATGTATGGATAAAATATCCCTCAAATTTCCCCCAAATTTTAATAATTAAGAACTAGCCAAACATACTTTAGGTTTAGGGCTGGATTCAAAACATTCAGGGAACTCAAACAGACTGCATTCCAAACAGGAATGTTTTTGTTTTGGTGTTTTGTTTAAATTTTACATGGGAAACAAAACACTTGGGTTTGTCTCCACAAATATGAATCTGCTTTCAGTATTTGTACCTCAACTGTCTCACTGATAGGGATGTTTTCATATTTTTTTTCCTGGAAATGAAATCAATTTTCAGAGAAATGAGAGACTCTGTTGACTGTTGAGAGTAGCCCAAGTCTATATTGGGGAGGCCCCCAAGCCTCCTTTTGAAAGGAACCCACTGCCCTCTGCTAGGGCACCCACTGTGGCTGGACCTCATTCATGAATGTAGCAAATAGCTCTCATTTTCAGCTCCACTGATCCTCCTAGACCTCAGGGTTCCCATCTTCAAATTCTGTTCTTTCTCCAGACTGTTCCAGTTTGGCTATCTGGCTCTTCCCACTTGAAGCAATTTCGGTAGAATATCTCCACTCTAATTCTGGCTTTCGGGTACAAACCCCATTCTCCCACCTTACTCAACTCTCTGTTTTCGGGGAGCCTCACTGTGGGGCGTCTGTGCTGTGCTGGTCATGGAAGGGAATGGAGGCTTCTGGAGACCCCACTGAACTCAATGAGGAACTCAATGAATTCC
>NW_006799221.1:130675-184052 GCF_000442215.2 Lipotes vexillifer | reverse complement strand
TTCCTGCTGGTCTGGGATGAAGAGCTACAGAAATTTCCAGAGGCACTTGTCAGTGGAATGAGGATGGGGAAAATGCTGTTTGGGGTGCCTTGGGCCAATGATATTTCATTTTCTGAGCCGGGTGTTAGTAGTTATGAAAACTCTCCATCTGTCCAGCCAGGGGCAGGTGCATACTGGCAAAGGACAGATACTGTAACCATGGCAATGATTCAAGTTGTCAACTGACCAGATCTTCAGGGGGTTTTCCACTCTTTTCTCCTGGTTCTCTTTGTAACTGTGATGAGTAGGGCCTCAAAGGGAGAAAAGACTGGAAAAAAGAGACAAAACTCAAGATGATCAGCTGTGCTACCTTTTTGCAGTTAAAAAGTTTGAGTTCATGTCTGAATCACTAGGAAAAATAAAAAGATTAATGACTAAGTAGACTGCATGTTGGTAGGACTGGTAATCTTTCTCTTCCCCTCCCTCCCACTCCAATCAGAGGGGGACTGCTGAACTAAAAGAATTTAATCAAGACCACATCTTTGCCCTGGTTATCAAGAGAGCACCTTGACATAAGGATAGAGGCCCACTGCACCTAGGCCAAGCCTGCTGGTGAAGAAACTGTTATTCTTTTCTGTGGTTTTAGACCAGTCGTTTCCAAATCTGTCTGCACATTAGATTCACCTGGTAAGTCTTAAAAAATAACAATGGCTGGGCCCAAACCCAACTCTGGAGGAAGCCCAGGCATCAGTGGGGTTTTTTTTTTTGGTGATTCTAATGAGAACCACTGGTTTAGATGGTAGTGTTTCTGAGAAAAGTTAATATTTGTCTTTTGGAGAGGTACTTACTTTAAGAGATCAGTGAGTCTCAAATTGGCAGTCCTGTATCTCTTTCACCGGTGGGAACATTGCAAAGTAAACCTGAGTTCAAGGATTCACACCCACCCTCATCCATGGCATTACAGATGTGCTTTCACGTCTCCATTGCCCCCCGCGCTTAGAGGTGGCAATAAGCATTCGTGTCCGCTCTGCTGAAGGTGACTGGGGAGGGATTCCTTCAAACTGCAGCTCTCTGTAAGTATTCTGAGAGTGAGACCTCTCCCCATGGGTAGGAGCAGGTGTAGAGTTTTCCCAGGCAAGGGGATGAAGTTTTCTCTCTGGGGATGGGCTCTGAATCCATAAAGTCCAAATTGACTTCAGCTTCAGCCTTTGTCCCTCTAGTACTATAATTTCTTTCTAAAAGTATATTAACCCATTGGTAGATATTTGCCTGTGTCCTTGCGGCTTGTGTGTTAGTCTCGTGGTGACTGAGGGGACAGAATGGCAAGAGGGGAAGAGTCATCCTGCCTCTTCCTCTCCTGGGGGAAAGGCAGGCAGCCCGTCAGGAGCACCACAGCTCTGCAGAGGGCCAGATGGTTACAGGCCCCCCACAGGGAAGCCAGCAGCAGAGGTGGCAGATGGTCCCTAGCCTGTGGAGGATCCCTGGAAAGAGCATTCAGGCAAGAGGGAACAAAGTCTCTGGCACCACCCTGCAGCATGGACTAGTAAATGTTTCGCGAATGGCTGTCCAGAAGATAAAACTCTAGTTTGTGGCATGGGCCAATTTGCATGGTGTAAACTCACTAATTTTAGGCTCCCAACCTGAACAAGGAGTCCCTGGCAGAGGAGTTGGGAAGAAATGTGCAAAACTAGCTCTGGCAAGCTGGGAGGAGCGGGCTCCAGCAGATGCTTAGGGGAATTGGTGTATTTTCTATAGATTTCTGCTCTGTGTGTCCCCTCTCCTCTTTCAACATAAACAACCAACATTCGGCTGTGATTGCTGCAAGTACAGCCTCGTGAACTCAGGGTTGAAAATAAGCCATTTATCAGAACTGAAACCTGGATTTGGACCCAAATAGGCAGAAAGGACCGAGGGCTACACCTTTTATAAAATCAGAACAAATATTTTTGAGTGTTCTTCAAATATTATCCTAGAGCTAGTCACATACAGTTTGAGATGGTCAAAACACGTACTATTTATTGAGTGCTCACTACGTACCAGGTACCTTACATGTATTAACTCCTTTCATCTTTACTATAACTTTATGAGAAAGGTATTATTATTAGGAGAATTACACCGTTTAAACAAATAACCCCGTGTCTACGGTTGAATAAAACTACGTGTTATTCTAAACTGTTCACCGGGTAGTTTGAGATGGTTAAAAATAGCAAACATTTATTGAGTGCTTACTATGTACCTGGGTTTTCCATGAATTCTGCAATGAATTTTAAAAATAACCTATCAGTCAGGTGTTCCTATGATGCTTGTATTACACTTAAGGAAATAAAGAACAGAAAGTGACTTCCTGAAGGTCGGGCAACTCATCGATGGCAGAGCCGAGAATCAAACCCACGCAACCTGGCACTACAGACTCTACCTTCTTTCCAAGCAGGGATGTTCCCAGGCAAATCCCTGACCTTCAGTGTAGATGTCTGACCTTGCTTTAAAAGCAATGAACTTCTAATTCAAATGTTTCTGCACAAACACCCTTCCTAACGCGCAGCCTTCCTTCAGGCTGTAAACGCTACCTTGTTCACTTTGGCGGTAGATAGAGTTTGGTATTACGTTATTGTGGTCTGTGAGTGAGAACTGAGGTATCCACATGTCAGGAGGTCAGGAGATGAATTCTGAATCAAAAGCAATTCTCCTAATTGCTAGTCAAGTTCAATGTTATCCCCTTGAAAACCACTCCTAAACCACACGCAACTCAGCTGACCTAAGGGATTAAAGCAAGTCAGATTTCAGAAGGATTCTATTGATCTCCACCTTTCGTACTAAAACAGTTTTGAAGTTTCTGCCTCATTGGAGTGACATAATTTACACCTTTCATTCTGGGGTTGTCTTAGCTGAGCTGCACAGTGGCATTCTTATGTAGACAAAGCTACTGGAGTTTAGAAACAGGAAGGGCTAGAAACTCACTTTTTAAAGTAAAATAAAGCTTACGCAGTGGGGGATTTCCTTAACTCTCCAAACTCTGACATGTGTTAGGTAGTCAGGAAAGAATAATAAAATTCCCCAGGAAAAGCGTTTCACAAATGGCGGCAGTTGAAATGTGGTTTTCTAGGTGGCCATGGGTCTGATTTCCATCCCGTCCTCCTCACCTCCTGCGGGGCTAGTCTCAGTTGTTTTTGCAGAGACAGGTTTGCAGAGCCCTGCAGAAGAGCCAAGTCTTTCTGAACAGGCCAAGGACAGTCTGGAGGATGCCCAGCCCATAACCCAGGCTCCTTCTGAAAATGTGTGTCTGTGTCACATAAGCACTATGCTAGCTTTCAAGGGCTGCTCCCTTGATCACCCAGGAAGGGCGCCAGCTTTTATTCAGTCCTGACGGCTCAGCCAGCACTGCTTGAAGAAGGTGAAGAGGTGCTTGTTCAATGGAAAGCAAATAATAGGAAGCACACAGACATACAACACTTCTAGCAGGTAGCCTCAGAAAGAAAGAATAAGATTGATGGAGTCAGAGATGAAAGAACATGCTGCCGGAGGACAAATGGTATTTCTGGAGAGTCCGTCAAAAAGAAGCTGCACAGTGTAAGGTTGTCAAGACGTTTGATTCAGCCCTGAGGACCTCAGGGAATGAAGTGGATCTTGGGAGGTTCTGGTCCTGGGGTCCAAGATGGGAAAGACAAGTTTAACTTAGGGGTTCACACCTATAGCCTGTAGTAGCCAAACAGTGGTTGAGTGGGAATTAAAAGATCCAGATAGTAACATCCCAGTACATTTATATATTTCATCACAGTACAGTCAGTTTTGCTATACCACAACACATGCATTCCTAAAACTCACCTCATTATGCAAAATCGCACAATAAAAACTGCAGGGCTTAGCGAAAATGGAGCCAAGGGTACAATGCCTAAAAGCTTTGTCAGTGACATTAAAGAAAAGAGATAGGAATCTAATAAAAATGGTGGCACTGTCTCATACATGTTAAATGATTGAGAAATATATAAATACTACAATAAATATGGTACTTTATATTGAAAAGGACCTGAAGTTGTCTGTGGAAGTGTGCTTTGCAGCTTGCAAGTTATCATAAAGTGATAGAAGGATGGTCATCAAAATTTTCAGGCCTAAAATCCTGGAGCTTGTTTGTCTGTCTTTGAAATATAGGCCCTTTGAAGTGTGCATTTATACTATGGTATAATAGATACCCTCTTCATCAAAATTGAAAATTTAAATCCACGTATGGTCTTTTTCAGTTAACTTCTGTGTCTCTGCTGGAAAGTCTTTCACAGCTTTCTCATCTGCACTTGGCGCTTA
Organism: Lipotes vexillifer; assembly: GCF_000442215.2. Lineage (NCBI taxonomy): Eukaryota > Metazoa > Chordata > Mammalia > Artiodactyla > Lipotidae > Lipotes > Lipotes vexillifer. Next base: position 179,777 of record NW_006799221.1, on the reverse strand, counting down.
GTCCAACAGCTGAAGGTTGGGAAATTGTAGCAATGTTTGAAACCACCCAACTAGCCACTCGTAGTACTAGAAGGTACCACCTCTGCAGAATATGGCGTTTTCCATGAAGATCTTTGTATACAAATAGTGTGTTCTCTTTGTGAGAAAGGTCGTCCCCCATTTTTCACCCTTTGGTTTTCAGTCTCAACAGTGCTCATCTTTCCATCTCTTCCATTTCTTCGGTTCTTATTCTTACCAATTTCTCAGCACTTAGAGTTCCATCCATAGATGTTTCTTTTCTCGTCACGGCATTGCGGATTCTTTTACGCCTGTTGTTTGGGAAATGTCACGTGTTCTCTTGATTCTTTAAAAATGCTTTCTCACTTCAAGCTTCTCCTCAATACACTGTGCTTTCCTTTCTCATGACCTGTTTGGTGTTTTTGAACCAGGATTCTCAGATATATTTCAAGTGTTGAATGAGTTTTTTTTTTTTTTTTTTCTTTTCAAATATAGAAAAGCTCACAACTGTGAAAGAATAGCAAAACACAATCTTGGCGGACAACACACTTGGTTAGGATGAGTAGGGTGGGTAGGACAACACAGCTTCAAGTTAGGGGGTAGATGTGTGAAGTGTGTGCCTGGGTGCCTCTTGTGAATTCCTACAAGACTCAGTTCAGCTGGGTGCAGTTTTCTATGTTAACCTAGTTTTTCTCACAGACAAAAATTGCCTGTGAGAAATCTGCATTATGCTCAAATTATCCCATAATATAGTAACCTAACTGGAATAAATTTGCATTTTCAAAACAAGTGTTATCCCAGACTATATATGGTACCTCTGCTCACGTATTTTCTCACTTGATCACTATAATGATGATGTGAGGTAGACAGGAAAGTTAATATTCCAATTATACAGATGAAAAAACTGAAGCTGCAACATCTCAGAGCTTGGATATGAGCCTGGAACTGCCAGAAGTTAAGATATGAGCTCTGATGATTTTTTAAGTTCCTGGTCCTACCAGTTCCTAAAGCCAGCTCTACCTCTCCCTTCTGGAAGTTTAGTTTTGTGAGCCAGGAAATTTTCTTCTTGGCTTAAAGTAGTTTGAGATGGGTTTTTCGAGTAATGCAGGGTCTTGGCTAATGCAGGGTAGCCTGGATAATGTTCAGATTCTCTCCCAGCTCTGGGAAACTTTCTGCCACATTTTGTCTTATAAATTAACCAACTTCAGATAGAAGGCGCCCTAAATTTTAAGGTTTGCTCTTGAAATTGGAGGTTCTGCCGGTGGTGAGCAGTGACGCAGCAACAGGATAAAGGAGATAGCTCCTTCGACCCATGAGTGCTAGCCAAGAAAGTCCCCAGGCAGAACAAAGACCCCTTTGGGATCTTTGGAGGGGTTCTGACTCGGTTTGCACCCATTTAGACATTTAGACTCGGTTTGCACCCATTTCTGAAGACAGTGCCCCTTCGCTGTCCCTGTCAGTACCATTGTGATGTGGCCGTCACCAGCCTTGCTCTCCGGGGGAAGAGATGCTCTGGGTGTAGCTAAGCCTCCTCTTCCTCTTGCCCTCTGGTGTCCTGACTGCTCTCAGTTAAACCCCAGCTCAGTGACAGAAAGGGATCCCCATGGTTTTCAACAATGAGCTCAGGGGAGATCACTGCTGCTGCTGCTGCCGCGGCCTCTGCTGCTATTACATGAGCACCTCCCCGTGCCCCAGTCGCCTGAGGAGTATTCACCTGTTCATTCATTCATTCCACCAGTTACTTGTGGAAGACCTATTAATATGGCAGGATCATTCTTTTCATGTGGTTTCTTTCATTTGCTTCTTACAATTTGAACCCAGGAACTACCTGGCTCCCAGCCTGTGCAGTTCACCCCATGCTGTCCTGCTTCTCCTGATCAAGGCTGTCCATGCAATATTAGTCAAGGCTCAATCATTTTTCTACTTACTGGAGACCAGGAAACTTGTCAGTGACCTTCCCATGACCTGGAAAACAATTTCTCACCTGTCACTGCCTTTCACGTGTGAGTGCAGTCTTAGTTCCCTTCTATTTAGATAGCATATGCCTGGATGTCACCTTCCTGTGTGTTTTGATGACCTTTATATTTCCTTCCTCCCTTCCTCCCTCCTTCCCTTCCTTCCTCCCTCCCTCCCCCCTTCCTCCTCCTTCCCTTCCTTCCTTCTTTCCTTCCTTCCTTCCTCCCTCCCTCCCCCTTCCCTTCCTCCCTCCCTTTCCCCTTCCCTTCCTTCCTTCTTTCCTTCCTTCCTTCCTCCCTCCCTCCCCCTTCCCTTCCTCCCTCCCTTTCCCCTTCCCTTCCTTCCTTCTTTCCTTCCTTCCTTCCTTCCTTCCTCCCCCCTTCCCTTCCTTCCTTCCTTCTTTCCTCCCCCTTCCCTTCCCTCCCTCCCTCCCTCCCTTCCTTCCTTCCTCCCTTCCTTTCCTTCTTGTTTCAGATTCACGTGTTGGGACCTATTCTACAAATTTGAGAGAAAAAGAAAAAGAATAAGGAAAGCAGGGCAATCTAAACGCTGGAAAAAAAATTTTTTTTAACTTTATGAACGCAGCCTTTGAATTCGGTGGCCACAGCTCCTTCCCAACCTGTGTCTTTCACGTCCTGTTTCCAGCTGGAGTGGGAATCTGAGGTGCCCTGGCCCTGAGCCCGCACTGGGTTATGCCTCCCTGTTCTCTGTGGGCAGGGGCAACCGCAGCTGCTGGAGAGGCCGAGCAGTTGGCCTTCCTGCCGGGAAGCCACGAACACTGGCTGGGAAAGGAAGGGAGCCTGAGGCTTCACCTGATGTGGCCAAGGGCAGCAATGGGAGTGTCAAGGAGAGATTCCTGCAGCCAATGGGCACGGGGCTGAGGAAGAAGGGGGTGTCTCCAGGGCTTGGTTTTCAAACTTTCTGCCTTGACTAAAACCCAGGTTCTCAGCAGAAGGGATGTGACTCATGGCTGAGAAATTCCCCATGGCCTTGCAAGACATTTATGTTGATTATCTCTGAGTCACATTTCTGGGAGGAAATTTTTTTTTCACCAGATACAAACTGAAGCGAAAATGGCATGGATGGTAGTTTGGAAACATCAGAGGAAACAGGGTCACATGTGTTACTAGCAGGAGAGCTGGGGACATGCAAGAATGGAAAGAAAAACAAGCCAGGAAAGGAAGGACGTTGAGGAGGTAGGAATCATCTCCCAGTGGAATCGGTAGAATTGGGGGTCTCTCTCTGGTGATGAAAGGATGGGGGCAGCACAGATGGACTCTGGCCTTTGTCTCTTATTGTGATTACAGAAATTCAGAATGTAAGAGATGGAGCCATCATTCGCTTCTTTATTTCACAAATACTTGCTGAGTGCCTTTGATATTCCAGATTCAGTTCTAGGTGCTGAGACAACACAGAGTCTGCCTGGTGGTGTTGACCTCAGTGGAAGAGAAAGACAACAAAGCGAATAAAACAGCATCTTTCAATCCTGCCCTTTTGACTAATTAACAGAAACGCATTCAGAATGTTCCTCCAGGATGCTGCAAGCGGGTGCACTTTGCGTGAGGGGAGGGGGTATGAAAGGCCCTGTCAAGGGCGCTGTGCTTCAGCTGTTCAAAGGTTTGTCTGGAGTCTGGGCTCCTGTAGATGCCCAGCCCCATACCTGGGATCCCAGCCCTGGAAGAACCAGCAGGGGTTTGGAGCTGACTGGGATTTCAAAGGGGCCCCTTGAAATCTTCAATCCTCCTTATTATGTGTGTTTGAAGCCTCATCTGAGGTTACGAGCTTTCTTAATGGAAATCTCAGTTAAATCATTGTATATCTGGAGACAGGAAAAGCAATGTCCTAAGTCCAGTAGGATTCCAAACCACCAGCAGAAAAACCAAACCAAACCAAACAGAAGACACTTTGCAGTAAATTAGCTTCACTTCTGCTTGACTTAGATGAATGGTTCTGAGGCTGTTTCCTACAAAATGACCATTCGTAGCCACCAAGCAGCAGTTTGGGCGGTAAAGGGAGGCGATACTAAGAAGCAGAGAGAGCGAAAGACCAGGATCCAGAGAGCCGGGGTCCCATCCAGACTTGCCACTAACTGGCTCTGGAGAGGCAGGCAGTCCCCCTGGCTGGGCGGACGGAGAATGGAACATCGGGAGACCCAGGGAAGGGTTCTCAGTCATGGATGGAACAGGCAGGCTTAGGCAGAGGGTGGGTACCAGAGAAGACTGGGAAGAAACCAAAGGCAGGGGCTGCAGTGAGTGGCCAGGAGCCCAGCAACTCACAGAACCTTGAAGAAGGCAGACAGCGAAGGATTAAGATACTTCCTGCAACCTGAGTGACCCCGGCTGAGGGAGGCTGGGAGGATCTGAAGGAAGGACTGGACGGCTGTCTGGCTGCCACTTTTGCCTCACTGGTGCCTTGCATTCGCTAAACCCAGGTCAGAGCTCACTGACGCCCCCCATCCCCTCCCCACACCCCTGGCCATCTGGTTGCTCCCTGGACCCTACCTTCTGACCCACCCTTCTGCATCTGTCCTCCCAACTGACCTCCAGGGACCGCTGCACACCCCTCCATCCCGGACACACAGCTTGCAGCAAAGTCTTTATGAAAGGCAGAGAGCAGAATATGACAACAAGCAGAGAGTGAAGGGGGCGCGGAGGAGAGAGTAAAAGAAAGATGGAAGGAGAGAGGCAGCAGCATGAAGCCTTCAGCTAAAGGCTGACTGAGGCTTAAGCGGGAGGAGTGAGTAATACTAAGAAAAAGAGAGCTGGAACCCGCTCCAGCACTGGCTCTTAGTGTCCAGAGGCAATGAAGGTGCAGCCCCACCTAGCTCTCCCCAGCAACTCTCTGCTTCATCTCTGTCCTCCAGGTGGCTGCCTCAAAGTTCTGCCCTCACTCCCCACACCCCCCACTCCCCACCCGCACCAGTAGACAAGAGAGCGCCGGCTCTGGTCTCCCTTCTGCTCCTGTACGTTCCCAAGAAGCTTCATCCTGTTGGCGTGGTCTCATCTCCTCTTTCTGTTCATCTGGCCCTATCCACCCTTAGTGTCCCCAGGCCGCCCATCAAGGTCAGTCAAGGGAGTGGCCGGATCAGAACCCTGATGGCTGCTGTGGGTTTGGTTTTGACCTAGAACTCTGCATGGGTGGATGTGTGTGCACATGCACGTGTGCATGATGTGCGCATGTGTACTCAGGGGGAGTGGAGATGTACTTACAGCTTTGGCCAAAAGGATTTGGGTTTCATAGATCAGGGACTAAGTGGGATCTCTCAGCTGGGGGGCAGTCCAAAGGTATGAATTAAGCTACACCCAGCAGAATCTGTGACTGACTAAATTCCTGTAATTTACTCCTGTATATGTTGTGTGACCTACAATTTCTTACCTGGAAGTGAAAGAAATTCTTATTGTTGCTGTTACTGTTACTGTGGCTTGAAACAGAAGACGGAGCATTTGATGTGCTAATGGCCCAGGTCAGTGAACAGAGTTACAAGAGACATTCGTGATGAGCTTCCAGAGCTCATCATGTCTCTGGTTAAAGAGGAGAGCATCCCCATCCCGGCTGGCGGCTAGGTGGTTGATGAGCGGCAGAGAGGGGTGCTTGGGATGGAGATGTCCTGGTAGCTGGTATGTTGCCTTACCAGTGTCCAGCTGAAGCCCATTATTAACATGAATTCTCTTCCTTCATCATTTTAAAGAGAATTACTTTATTACAGACATGCTATTAAAATAACAGAAAGCCAAAACAAAAATTGCTCCCAATCCCATCCTGAAATCAAATCAATGAAAAATATGCATGATATCCAACAAATATAAAATTCTATCCGTGATATTACTAGAACACAGAGAATGTGCATGGATGTGGCCTGGCAGATGATACTGACTAATCAACAAAGGTTTTCTCAGGCTTAGGCCCAACCATGCTACGCTCGACCAAGGTTTCAGTGACTTTTCAGATGATCTGGCTTAGAAATCACGGAGGAAGGAGATCCAGGCTTAGCCAAACCCCACCTGTTCTCATGCTCCTCCCTCATGGTGGTCTTTCCCTTTGAAATACTTCCATGTCTCTGTGGGAGGCAGATCTTCTGTTACATTGTGACATGGCCCCTCGATGTTGATGGCAGGGAATGAATGGAGTCTATGCATTTGCCATGGAACAAATGGTGCTTCATCTGTGCTTATTTGAACATGTGTATGCTTCTGCATTTCAATGATTTCTTCCTTCCTAACCAATCTGCTAAATGCAACATTTACAACCAGTCTCGCATGCATTATTGCAAGGCTGGGGCCTGATCATGTCAAATGAAGGCTGCCAGTTTCCCCTGCCAGAAGCAAGAGGCACTGGGAAAAATGGAAATTGGACAATAGTCTTGTATATACTCCCTGCTCTGTCATGGATGGCCTTCAGCCGGAAACCAATCAACGGAATCAAAAGAACACGGTTTCCTGTTAACATAGAGCGATGCCAAATCCACCAGACATTATTATTTCATGCCCTGTGCCAGTCATTGTCAACCATAGCATAAGTAATAACATATGACTGCGGTTGTGGTTTTAGTGAAATATTCTTTTGCTTTTGGCATGGTACCACACACCTTCATATGCTTTATTGCCCTTTCCCAAACCTAGGGAGATTTTTTTTTTAATCTTTGCTTCTCTTTTAAGATTTCTTTTCCCCCAAAGAACTATATCTGGCTGTTTTGCTGCATACCAGCTCTTAAACCCAAGCCAACCGACTCCCAATTCTCAGACTTTTCTTAAGCAACACTTAAAAAAATATATTATTATTATTATGATGATTATGATTGCATCACATAGGGCTAAAATAAACCCACTGTGTATTGGCCTTCAACAATCTTACTTTTTCTTTGAAAATGGCTGGTTCCCTAAGACTGGCTTTAAGAGAGAAAAACCTCTCACATAATATTTTTCTTGCTTTCCAGGCTGATCTTGAAGGTGATGATAGGTCATAAGCCGCAGCCTCTGCAAGGATGTTACAACCCCTGCAGCAGGCGGGAACTACATGTGTGTTTGGAATGCAACAAAAGGGAACAGTTACTAGTGTGTTTTGGACACGATCCCGCATTTTTAACCCTTTCTCCAAACCTAGAGAAAACCCAATTCCATTAGCTACTCAGAACTTTTCTCCTAAAAGGCCACGGTTAAAGGGAAATGTGAGGAGTCACCTGGATCATCCCTTTTTTTTCAGACAGTTTTGCCTGGTGGTAAAGAGCTTTGGTAGCAGATGGAGCTGGCTCAGACCCTAGCCCCCTCTCTTATGAGATGTGTGACTCTGGGAAAGTTGATAAACTTTCTGATTCTCACATTCCTTCTCTAGAAAATGGAGAAAACACTCTCCAGGGTTGGGGCCCTTTGCTCCCTGCTCTGTCATGGAAGCCTTTAGCAGAAAGTGTACCCCATAAGTGCTCAATAAACAGCATGACTATTATTAAGAAAGCACTTTGGAAAGTACTGGATCCCTGTTCCCAATGGTTTTGGGGAGGGACAGGAAGAGACTGTGGGGTTCAGCGGTGTGGAGCATGTAGGGCCAGGGGCAGAGGAGCTGCTCCATGAGGACTGGGTGCATTATCTCACTTAACTGTCATGAGAATTCTGGAAGAGAGAAATTGGGCAGTCATTATTGTTCCCATTTCACAGGTAGAGAAATGGAGGTCCTTGCACACTGCTAGAATTGGCAGAGTCACTGCTAACTAGACCCCAGGGCTCCGGAATCCTTGCTAATGTTCCATCTGTACATCACATTTCCTCTCAGAGCTGAGTTAGTTTGTTCTTAGCCTGTCCTCAGTTCCCTGAGGCCCTCTCCCTCCCTGTCCTTTCCAGGAAACCACAAGCTCCCTGCCTTTACCCGCCCACCCCCTGCAAAGCACACACTCTCACGCACACACTCACTCACTCACTCACTCACTCACTCACTCACTCCTGGGCCTGTGCTGCCTCCTGTGGTCTCCTAGGAGAGTGGCTGCTCACACATGGATAGGATCTAAACTTTGAGGTGATTTGACTGCCTTGTATCACATTTTCTTCCCAGCAAGTCCATCCCTGCAATCTGTCTCTCCAGAAAGCTTTTCTGAACTGCAAATTTATTACCTGTAGGTTCCTAGATTAACCCATCATCTCTGCGGCTAAACTAGTTTATTACTTGAAAACAGGAACAGGTGACTATTGATAAGAGGAAGGTGAACGGCATTTTGGAGGATGGGGTACTTGGGCTGGAGTGGGTTCTAGTTCAGGGTCCCAGGGAAACAGACTCTGAGATGGAAATTGCTTGGAGGAAGTTTATTGCAGTGGGCCCTCAGGATCAACACGTGTGGGTGGAGTGGAGGGCTGATGGAAGAAGCAGGACCAAGCAGATGGAGGATTAAACTGTAATGATGGCTGTAGGTATCACTGAGTCTCAGCTAATCCCATAGACAGCTCTGGAGCTAGGATAGCCCTTCAGAGTTGCCCTGTTTATATCCTGTATTGACCTGGCAATGGGTGCAGGCTGCTGCCAGAGGATGTGACTTTAGTCAAGGTATAATCTAAGGGTAGTTCCTGGAAAGGGACCCAGCTGAGAGCCTTCTCTGGATGTACCTCAGCATCTGGGCAGGGGGAAGGCGAATGAGACTTCAGCCCTGAAGGAAAACTGGATAGAATGCCATCCTATCCACTCTCAGGAGGAAGACAAGCGGCAGTAGGTCAGCTGGGAGCTAGATGCCTGGGGTTTTGAGACTGATGAAAAGACTTTAGAATTAAAGTATTGGGAAAGAGAAGGTAGTTTTTTCAACCTGCAACTGAAACAGCAGAAGAAGACTCAGATGGAACTTTCCTGCTGTGCCTACTTTCACTCTCCTTAGAACCTGGCCATGCAGCTCATCTTGGGTTTTGGTGTCAAATAAGATTCTGGACCAGTGTTTCTCAAAGTATGCTCTGTGAACCCGATATGTCCAAATTACCCTGGGGAAGGGGCTTTAAAAATATAAATTCCTGGGCACCAAATATAACAGAACCTCTGGGGATGGGACCAGGAATCTGTATTATAAACATCTTCCTTCCCCCACAATTTGATTCTTTTGTACTTTTTTTTTTCTTTTTTTTTTTTTTTTTTTTTTTTTTTTTTTTTTTTTTTTTTTTTTGCGGTACGCGGGCCTCTCACCACTGTGGCTTCTCCCGTTGCGGAGCACAGGCTCCGGATTTTTTTTTTTTTTTTTTTTTTTTTTTACGGTACGCGGGCCTCTCACCACTGTGGCTTCTCCCGTTGCGGAGCCTGTGCTCCGGATACGCAGGCTCAGCAGCCATGGCTCACGGGCCCAGCCGTTCCGCGGCATGTGGGATCTTCCCGGACCGGGGCACGAACCCGCGTCCCCTGCATCGGCAGGTGGACTCTCAACCACTGCGCCACCAGGGAAGCCCTTTTGTACTTTTATAGTAGAGTTTATCAACATCTCTGCCACAACTGTCTCTGGAATTGGCAAGGTCTTCAGGGCCCAAAATAAGTATTTTTCATAATAATAATATTTGCACAGCTGAGTTATATCACTCTATGGATTTTTCAGATCACTTCCATAGTAGGCTCCAATTGAAGTGGCTGTGTAACTCATATATGATTGCCCTAGTAACTACAGCTATTCTACTTACTTTTCTTTGGGGGGACCAAACTATCCTCCCCTCCACCTCCTCCTGACACAGCCATGGGGCTCAAACTTGAGCAGCTTTGTGTTTATAGGACTTCACCTCTCTGGCCACAGTCACGGGTTGAGGGATGGGCATCTGCCATGAGCTGGGCCAATTACTGTGGCCCACCTCTGCCCCCAGGGATTGATGCAGAAATATGCCCATGATTCAAGCTAAGGCAGTTCGAGTTCTTCCCCTAGGATTTTTTTTTCCAAACTAAAGCTGGTATGGGGAGAAAGGAAGAGCCTTTCCCCTCTGCTCCTGAGGCCATGAGTGTGATTCTAATGCTTTCAGTACTCACAGCCAGTGGCGTGGGGAAAGTGGGTTTGGAAGAGCAAAACAGACACCAGCTGAGAGAAGCAGAGGTGAGAGACAGTGCATCCTGATGGTGTTTAAGACCTCTGTTCCAGTCGCTTCTTGTTTTGTATGGTTTGGTAACGTGAACCAATTACCAGTGTGTTAGTAATGGATTTCCTTGTATTAAGCACGTGAGGGTAGTACATTAGGATGTGGTCACATATAAATGTGGAATTATCAGACACACGGGCTGTCTGGGAGGGGGTGGGGGGAGGGATGGAGATGGTAAATAGGTAGTAGAAAGGTCTCCGTTTTCCTCTCACTCCCCCATGGGCATGCAGTAACAACTAAGTACTACATGTATGCGATGTGTTTGTATTCCTTTCTCTTGTTGAGCCTAAAAAAACAAAAACAAAAACAAAATAACCTTTCAATCCAGTGTCTCAGGAAGCTAATTGGTGGGAACCAGCCTTTGATATGAAAGCTTCATTGGATCCTTGGATCCATTGCCTTTGTATCTCTTTCAAAAGAGGTCTTTGCATGTTGATTTCTATGTGAGGCTAAAAGTTTTAAGTGTTTTGTCTCTGCGTGCAGGTATGTTAGTAGAAAATCTTGTATGACTTTCCCCAAGTCCATCTGTCAGAGAAGGTCCTTGCTGGCCATGTTATCTTGGCTTCTTCCAACTATCAATCCCAGTGCCAGGGCACATTTCACGAAACAAGCTCTCTTTTTCATTTTCCCTTTGGTATGTCAGGGCTTTAGTTTGAGGATAAGAAGGAATTCTTGCAAAATAGAAAAGTTGAAGTCTATAGTTTAATTGGTTTGGATTGAGAGGAAGAGAGCAAGTAACTATTTTGGGGTATACAAGTTTACCTCAAAGAAATTATGTTTCCTTACTGGGCGGGGTGTAGTGTCGGTGGAAGTGGTGGTGGTGATGATGGAGATAGTGGTGATGGTGACGGTAGTGATGGTGACAGTAGTGATGGTGGTGGTGAGGTGGATGGTGGCCTTTCTCACCAGTTTCTTCCATACCCCAGGCATTATCACTGATGGTTTCTCTTGTTTCTTAGTGTAATGCTCTGCAAAATAAACATTGAGAACATAAGGGACATTAGGTAAAAGCCCACATACAGAGATTCACTCAGTTTTCTCCTGCCCCTTGAGCTAAGTAAAAAGCACCTACCGGGCTTCCCTGGTGGCGCAGCGGTTGAGAGTCCGCCTGCCGATGCAGGGGACGCGGGTTCGTGCCCCGGTCCGGGAGGACCCCACATGCCGGGGAGCGGCTGGGCCCGTGAGCCGTGGCCGCTGGGCCTGCGCGTCCGGAGCCTGTGCTCCGCGGCGGGAGGGGCCGCGGCGGTGAGAGGCCCGCGTACCGCCAAAAGCAAAACAAAACAAAACCACTTACCGGTGGCCCATCCCTCTTGCCTGCTTTTAGGGAGAGGGTTTAAGAGCTCTTCTCTTCCTCCCCCGCCACTTCCTCCTCCTTCGCTTTCCCCCTCTTCTTCCCTGTCTCCAAATTAATCTAAGCAGGGAGTCCTGAAGCAAATGATCATGTTACAAGTCTAAATGCGATAGCCTGTCATCTTTCATTATTTTTGACATAAACAAAACTGTCAGAATTCTCTGAAACCTGCCTTTGGTTCAGGTTATTCTCTGTGAGGCTGAGAGCGCCATAAGGATTAGAAAAAGGAGGGTTGCTCCAAGGTAATAAAAAGAATGTAATGCAAGATTGGAAAAGATCTCCATTTCCAAACCTGTGTGCGTTTTGAGACCATTGCCTTTAAGGGGGATATTGATTAAGGCTGTAAAATGTTTACATAATTGTGGCATATTTTATAAAATAGAGGTCTGGGGGGCATTTCATTAACCAGATTTATTTCTTTGACTATTCCCCTGCAATTTCCTTGAATATTTAGATTTGATATGCAGTTAAAGAATAAATTGCCTGGCTTGTTTCCTGGAGATTGGTGCCTTCTGCGGACCGAGCTGCTGAAGACAGGCAGAGTATGTTTTTATATGGAAGAATAATACCCAGCTATTGGAGTTGCCGATTGGGGCTCTGAGGTAGTGGGCCAGCACTTCAGGCACACACACACAAATGTTTTGGAAAAGTTTCTTATTCTTCACATGCTTTGAACATGGATCTCCTTGCCAGTGATCCTGGGATGAGCTGAGTGTAAATGAATGCAAGTATCTATTAATCAGAGGCTGTTTATCTTTTTCTGGCCCCTCATTCAAAGCAGCCACAGTTTTCTGAAAGAGCCACACAGACCACACTCCAAAGTAGAGAATTATTTGGTTCAGAGTGGGGAACGCTGAGGCCATGGTCTCGGTTTGGGGGCATTTCAGAACTTTAATATTTTGGTAACCCCTGCTCTATAAATCATTGAATTACATCAAGTCTATTTAAAACCCCTATGGGCAGCTGTTTAAAATGCTGTCACTGCAGTAAGCAATGTCCTCAGAGTCACATGGCAGGTTGGGGCTGAAAAGGGGATGGGTTTTGTTTGTGTTTCTTTAACTCCAGTTAGGTTTACCCTCTGACTCTCCACTTCTGCGAATAGTCCCTCCATTTCCAGTTATTTCAAAGTCAGGATACGAAGGCCACTGAGTCCATCAGGGTTAAGCCTTCCCATCAGAGCAAATTCTTTTTTCTTACATTCTTCAAGCCGTTTAGTGAAACTACCACAAATTGTTAACTTCAGATTAATATGTTTAATAAGTGAAATCTGGACTATTTCAAGAAGGCAGGCAGTTTGGAGGATTGGTTGCAGCTGAGCGATCCCGTGGCTTTTCCTAGGTCATGGCTGGGGGTTGAGACCACCTGTATAGCACCTGTGGGCAGCTCGGGCCTAATGACCCCAGGGAGCCTAATGACCTAGGGAGCCCTGCTCTGCCAGCCCTGCCCTCTGGCCTCCCCATTTTCTCTGGGGTCTGACAATGCAGGGGGTATCAGGAGGCCAGATCTGAGGGTGGGGTGGGGGGTGGGCAGGCAGCCTGGATTGAGGCCTCCGGCTTCCCTGACCGAATGCTGCATGTAATAGGTGGACTGCCTGCCTCTGCTTGGGTTCCAAGCCCCTGGGAGAGAAGGCTGCTGCGGCTGTCTTGTTCACAGTCACACCTGGGCCTGGCTTACCCAAGCATGTGCCTGAATGCGTGCACACACAAGAGAGGGAAGTTTAGCTTCAGTGAACTTATTCAGAACGTTTTAATCAGAAAAATTGAAATTTTGAAAATCAAATATGCCGGGCTTCCCTTGTGGTGCAGTGGTTGGGGGTCCACCTGCCAGTGCGGGGGACACGGGTTCGTGCCCCAGTCCGGGAGGATCCCACATGCCGTGGAGCAGCTGGGCCCGTGGGCCATGGCCGCTGAGCCTGCGCGTCCGGAGCCTGTGCTCCGCAACGGGAGAGGCCACAGCAGTGAGAGGCCCCCGTACTGTAAAAAAAAAAAAAAAAAAATCAAATATGCCATCAATTTCAGCAGACTTATAAAAATGTTGAAATCTTAAAAAAAAAAAATCCAATGACACGTGGGGCATGTGTGTGCTGGGGGGACATTACCTTTTCAGAGTCTGGGCCCTCCCATGGTCTTGGTCCTTCCCTGGCACACGGTAGGTGCTTAATAAAGTTGTTGAGTCAGTGCGTGAATCCAAATTAAGAGCAGGGCTTTGGAGTCAAGATCTGAGTCTGAATCTCAACACCACACTTACTAGCAGCGTGAGCCTGAGCAGGTTACTTAACCCTTTTGAGCTTCAGTTTAAGTTGTTGGGAGGTTTAAGTGAGATAAAGCATGCAATATATTATACAGTTGATCCTTGAACAGCCAGGGTTAGGGGCCCCGACCATCTCTGTGCAGTGGAAAACAGGCCTATAACTTTACCCTCCGTATCCACAGTTCCGCATCCACGGGTTCAACCCACCATGGATCCCATAGTACCGCAGAAGGTATTAACTGCAAAATAGTCCACCAAGAGGCAGACCCGCACCCACTCAGTTCAAACCCGTGTTTCCAAGGGTCAGCTGTATATGTGATCTATATTAAAATGAATGGCATCTATCATATATATTCTACTCCCCATTGCATTTGTCCCAAGGGCACCCAGAGCGGACCTGTCCGAGGAGCAAGAGCCTCTGCCTTTGCCAGCTGAGGAGAGGGTCCAGGGCTCAGCTTTCTCTGCGGGTCTAGGGCGGGGAGGGGAAGAAGGCAGGGCCGCCGGCCTTGGCTTTGGCGGGGAAGCCCTGGCCTGCTCGCCACCCTCGGCGCAGGGGCATCCAAGTCCCGGTCTCTGCTGCGCATCTGGAATCCTCCGGGGCCACGGGGCTGCAGGGGCACCTCCACTCCCAGGCATTAGTGCATTTTGAACAGAAAAAACCCCAGCAGTACACAAAACAAAACCAGCAGCAGCCGAGGGGAATGTGATTCAAAGACGATCTGCTTATTCTGAGCCAAACCAAATGAGGGGCGGTGACTCCCAGCCTTCCCCGCACCCTTGCAAGGCCCAAGAAATACCCGAGGGCCCTTCGGAAGGGGAGGCCGCGTGCCTGTGTTTGGGAAGCCCAGCAGGTGTCCCCAACTAGCCTGTCTCTGGCTCTGACCTTGCAGAGATTTCTCACTAGGTCAGTGTTTCTTTAAAAAACAGTAACAGTGAAGCCCTTAATTCGTTTTTGTTCTTTTGTTTGTTTTTGGTTTTTTGTTGTTGTTGTTGTTTGTGGGGGTTTTTTTTTGCAAAATTCCTTCAGCTTATGGAAAAGGCAGTCAAAGGGGGGAATGTGCTCTGGTCCCCTAAAAGATATTGTCGTTCCCTGAGAGGAACCCTGAGAGGGGAGAGGCCTTTCCCTTCCGGCTCAGCCTTCCTTGATAGAGGAGGCTCTGCACTGGAAATGTTGCCTCTCTGGAAAGAGGGTTTTATTTCCTACAGCTGGGGCCGCATTTTCCTCCCTCCCTCCCTTCTCTCCTCTCCTTGCTTCTTCCCTCCTCCTTTCCTCCCTTCCTTTTTGGTTGAGAGTTTGTTATTCATTTTCTCTCTGTGTCTCTCTCTGTCTGTGTCTTTGTCTTTCTTTCCATGGAGAGAGCAGGGATTTGTTCAAATCTCATCTTCATCGGTTACTAGCTTTGTGACCTTGGATACCATTTAGTCTTTCTAAGCTTCCACTTCTTTACGAGAAAAATGGAGTTAACAGTGTCCAAGATATGAGATTGCTGGACTGATAAAATATATTAACTGTAATCATGTGCTCACCACAGAGAATACACTCAATAGGGACAGATTTGATAATAAGTGCTGCTCTCCTGAAAAAATCTACTTTGATAATCCCCCCACCCCAACTCTTTATCCTTTAAGAAAACTTTAGTTAACAGGTTCCAGCCTCTGGGATCTTAGATCAAGCAGATCTTCAAGGTCAACTTAAATACTCTTATCATTTCCTGAAAAGGGAGACCAGTGGTTTCTCTCCCACCTGAACATCTGCTTCAGCTTCTACCTAATCTGTCTACCTTCACTCTTGCCCCACTTCAGTCCATTCTCCAGCAGCCAAAGTGGCCTTTCAAAAACAGAAATTCAAAGCAATACAAAACAAACAAACATCTCTGAAATCCCAGATCATATCACTCCCTTTCTGGAAATGCTTCAATGGTTACCCGTTATACTTAAAACACAATCTAAACTGCATTCTCTAGACAAAGACCTGTGCTGGCCCTCTGCAGACTGTCCCCCACCACTCACTCTCCCTCTGTATTTCAGCTATGTGACCACCTTTCTGACCTTTGCATTCTCTGATGGTTTTAAACTCTCTACTGCCTTAAGGCTCTGCACTCACTGTTCCCTGGACGATTGACTCTTTCAGCTCAAATGTCACCTCCTCAGAGATGCCATACCACTACCTGATCTAAAGTAGCACTCGTACCCGACCCTCAGTTACCCTCTACCTACATCACCTTGTTTATTTCCATAGCACTGTTATTAATTATTTATTCGTCCATTGATTGAATAAATGACCCTGTAATTTAGGGGGAGAAAACAACTCATAAACAATCAGCTCAAGCCAAAGGACCACAGAAACAAATGCAATAGCTTTCAAAGCAAGGAGAGAGAGTCACCGATTAACCAGTCTCTAAAATCAAAACAACAGAAAAGATCATTCTTAATAGGAAGCCTGAGTCTGTGCCCTGTGGTTAGAGCTTGGGTGGATATAATTCTGCCCCAGAAAAACTACCGAAGGACTCACAAAAGAGTGAGAAAATCTGACTTCCCTTCAGTATGAAAAAAATGTCCCCAAGCAGCTTCGATGAAAGTAGGAAGAGAGAATGGGTTAATTATTATAATTATGATAATTTCTTCTGTATTCAATACTTACTTGACTAGGTCTGTTAAAAGAATTAGCTTTTTCTGGCTTACTCATTTTTTTCCTCAGGCCTTACCAATGGGCATTATTTTCTTAACCTAAAAGAACTCTTTGGTTTCCATAGAGAAAATTCTGGAAACAAAATATACTAAGCAATTGAGTCTGAATTTTTTGAAGCCCTATCTCTTTCTGATGTGCCTGGCCTGGGTTGTTTAGAGGCTATTTGTTTTGATGGCTTTGGAAGTTTATTGAACTACTGCAGATTATATAAATTTTATTTTTCCTGAGTAATTTTGATCAAATAAACTTTTTCCCTAGTTCTTTCCCCCTTAGTTTACATGCTCATATGTATTCCAGAAAAATTTAATCCACATGGTTAGATTTATTTATGCTCAGCTCATCCCAAGATCACTGGCGGGGGGATCTATGTTCAGAGTATTTGGAGAATAAGAAACTTTTCCTAAAACATTTTGTGTGTGTGTGTCTGAAATGATAGCACATTAGCTCAGAGTCCTAAATAGGCAAATCCAACAGTTAGATATTATTCTGATGTGTGAAATAGGAAGATCTTAAGCAGTGGATGGTACAATTCCATGTTATTTGAATTTATTTTAAAAGAAGTGATTTCTATTTACCTATTGGCATTTCAGGATTTTCCCTTCTCTATTCAAATCCCAAGTGAATATTTCCAGACCAAATTAATTTTCCTATGTGAAAAGCCATGTCAGTAAGAGAAAATAGCTAGCCATGTGGTTTGAGGCAAGTTAACCTAACTGTGCTGAGCCTAGGTTTCCTCATCTGTTCAACAGGGTTAGAGCCGTCCAATCTGCAGAGTTGTTGTGAGGATTAGACATGTCGGTAAAGCTCCTAGAATAATGTATGACTTGTAGTAGAGTTTTAACAAGGGGCAAATGGTCCTATCTATCTAGCCTTTAGTAACATTTTTGATGAAGTTCTATATGACACTATCATCACTAAGATGATCATAGGGTGTGTGTGGACGAGAGTGGGCAGAAAGGAATGTCCAGAGTGACCAGATGGCCAAGGCAAGTGGCTTTCAGAAGGGCTTCTTCTAGAGAAGCTGGCCCAGATAGTTAGACAACCAGACACCACTAAGCTCAGCATCCTTCCTAACCCACATCTACAGCAGATGGTCAGTGGGTCATTTGTCCAAAACCAACCAAGTGTTGACGAGAGTCATGATGGCTTTGCGGCCACACATTGAAGGGTATTATCATAAGTAATGCCCGTGTGGACCTCATGACTTTTGTGTACATGACCTTTGGAACTTTACCTTCCCTCCTCCTTAGAATGTTAGCTTTTTGCAATATAGCTCAGTGAGGAGGACAACTGCTTCTAAAATGGGATCTAACAGACTCTCTTTGCCCCAGCACAGATCTAAAAGGGCAGGTCACACATGAAGCCACCCATGAGCATGAGGTGTCTCCAGGTCTTATGATCTGCAGACCACAGTTATGTTCTTCACCAAGAATGGGAGTATTTACAGGAAACAGTGAAAGGCAAGGGAAGCCACACTCAGCAATCATGGGAAAGATGGTGTCAGATGGCAGGGCAAACCACTGTAGTAACCTCCAGAAGTAATTATGGACATCTGGATTGATGAAAAGAACTGAAGGATGGCAGGCATTCTGCATTTGGGACTGGGTTTTCCCAAAGGAAGATAAATGGAAAAAACATGTTTGCTTTAACTGCTGACTCATGGTACAAAGTTTTAATTCAGAGACTTTAATTGAAAATGCAGCAAGAATGTAAAAGATTTACATGCAAAATATTTTAGTACATTGGCAAGACATTAATTATAAAACCAGATGGTCATGGTAGAAAAATCAACCAAGAGGCCTTTATTTTTCTTTTGTTTTCTTAGCATGAAACATTTTTACTTTACAAATTTCAGAATTCGATTATATATAAGCAAGACCGCCTTTCTATTACGATTAATATAAAGAGTGATTGCCTGATGTTCCAAAATATTAAAAAAAGAAAAACAAGAATCATCATTATAGAAACCTGGAATATGAAAGCATTCTTGTGATAGAAGCTTCATGATCAAGACACTGGTTCTCTTTCCCCAGAGGCCAGTCTAATGAGACCATATTTCTCGGCTCCTATTAACCGTGACTGCTGTCTCAGTCAGGGGTCATTTGTTTGCAACAGAAGGTTGGAACAGAACTGCCTGAAATTGGCTCAGAAAGGAGAGTTTATTGTGAGGATATAGGAGAATTTCACTCTCAGAAAAACTCATGTTCAGGAGATATAATCGGTTAAGAAAGTTCATCTGATAATCTATCTCTCCATCTTTATCTTAAGGCACAAGGCATCTTCTCGTTGCTTCCCTCTGCACACCTGCTCCAAGATAACCACATTTGTTCCCCAGGCTGGCTTTTCCTGCTTGGTGAATAACAGGTCCACCACGGCTGCCTATTTGAGTTTAAATCTACCATCTTTTTCTTTGTTTACTATTTGTCCCATCTGGGTTTTTTTTTCCCTCTTTTTCTTCATTCTTATCTGCTGCCCTCTCTTACGTTAATTTAGTATTTTAAAAATTATTCCATTTCTGCTATTAGCTTCTTGATTATACATTTTAAAATTATTCTTTTTGTGGTTACCACAGAGATGACAAACATGCATCCCTGACTTATTAGACTGTACTATAAATTAATACTGTTAATAATACCGTTAATACTTCTTGGACAATGAAACAACCTTACAACATTTAAGCCAATTTTCCTGTTTGGGCTATTGTTATTGTTGTCATGTGTTTTAATTCTACATACTTTTAATCCCACAAAGCATTATTCTTGTTGTTTTAAACAGTCAATTTTCATTATGTTTCACCCACGTGTTTACCTTTTCCATTTCTCTACATTCCTTCCCGTATTACTATGTTTCCATCTGCGATTATATTCCTTCTGCCTAAATAACTTCCTTTAGTATTTCTTCTAAGTAAATATCTGCTGCCAACACATTCTCTTGGTTTTTGTTTGAGAGTATTTATTTCGAACCTTGCTCTGTGATCTGCCTGTGAGTTTTTCTTCTACTTATGGCACTTCTTTCTGCCCAAATTTACACACAAAAATTGGGTTTCCCAACTTCAAAGGTACACTACAATAGTTATGAGACGTCTTTATAGTTTATGATTTGAAGCTATGTCTTTTTTTCAAAAGGGAGGATTCAAAGTGCATTTTATAACTCAAAACCTATGATGTGTCAGGTCTTGAAGGCCTACCATGTGTCAGGCGATGTGTTAGTCACTGGGAATATAAGATCAAATAAGATGTGAACTTGTTTTCTAACCACTCGGTCTTGTAGGAAAGACAGACAAACAAATGTTACATCATGTGTGATAAGTCCTGTGATAGAATTATGCATAGGTTATTTTAGGAGCCAAAGGACGAACACCACAATCAGAATCAGGGAATATTCCCCAGGACAGACACCTGACCTTGGATTGAATTTTAAAAGAGTAGAAGTTTTTAGACCCATGTATCAGCTAAGAGTTATTTGGCAGCAAGTAACAGAATATCTGACTAACAGTGGCTTAGATGAGAAGTCTAGAGGCCTTTGACATTGATTTCAGCTGTTCATTTGTGCTCTTTATTCTTCTGCTCTGCCATCCTTGGTGTGATGGCTTTTCATCCTCATGTTTTATGGTCTCGTGGTTTCAACATGGCTGCCACAGATCCAAAAATAGCATCCCTGTTGAGGGTGGGAAAAAGAAGGAAGGACAGCACCAGCCATATCTGTCACTTTCCTAGAAGTTCCATGGCAGACATTCATTTGCATCTCATTGGCCAGAAGTGGGTCATGTGGCCACTTCGAAGTGCAAGGAAGCTGGCGAAGGAGGATCTGGCTTTCAAGCCTCTGGGGAGGGAGGTTACATGGAGAAGAGTGCTGGGAAGGGCTGTTGGATTAGTCACCTGCAGTGTCTGCCGCAAATCTAAGGTGGGGAACAAATGTATAAAAGTTTGGAGTTGTAAAAATGTATGCACATTTGAAGAACAGCAAATAGCTCTGGAACCAATGGGGAGGCTAGAAGGAGAGGCAGTGGCCACAATACAAGGTGTCTTGTGGGCTAAAGAGTCGGGCCATGGAGAGCAACAGAGGGTCTCAAGTACAGAAGGGAAATGATCAGAGTTTTTTTTAAAGATTGCTCTGGTGGCATGTTGAAGTTGGCCTGGGATTGGTCCAGAGTGGAGTCAAGGGGGATAATTAGGAAGCTATTGAAGTAATCTAGGTAAGAAGGGACAAGAAGTAACTGTGGAGATAAAGATTTGACAACGAATAATAGCTATATTTGAAAGAATAGTTATTACAAGGTAGTATGTATAGTTAAGAGTTTGGGTTTTGGAGTAAGACATAACTGGGTTCAAATCTGCTCTGCCCTTTCCTAGATGTTCAACTCTGGACTTATTACTGAACCTCTAGAAATCTCTTTCCTCAATTGTAAAATAGGGGCACAAGGAGGACAGTATCCACTTTATAGGGTTAAATGGTATAATATAGTGGCTTGTTAATTCAGGCTAACATTCAGTTATTTCTCTGTACTTATATGTGAATATACTCACACATTCATATAGATGCAAATATTGAATGAAAATAATAGATCTAGGATGACCCCAGGTTTCAGGCTCCAGTGACTAGGAGGATGATGGTCATTGAGATGAGGAATATTAGAGGAGGAATGTGTTTGAAGGAAAGAAGTGTGAGTTCAGTATTGGAAACATTTGAGTTTAAGGTAATTTAGGAACATTCAAATGGCCTAGGCCATTGGGCACGTGGCGCTTTAGCAGAGAGAATTTGACCTTGAATAGATATTTGAGTGTCATCACATTGTAGGTTATAGTTGGAGTTGGATTGAGGTCACTCAAGTATCCGAATATAGAAGAAGAAATGCAGAGGTCATCAGTGAAGAATGCAAGGCAGGGAGAGTAGCTGGGAAGACGACTGAAAAGTGTGGCTGGAAAGTGGAAGAAAGACCAGGAGCATCACAATGGACAAGAGAAGGAACAACGAAATGCATTGAATGGTGCAGAAATTCCCGACCCTGGCTTTCATCATCACAGGTCCTAGGAAGCCTCTGTGAGAGCGTAGTTAGCAGAACAGTAGAGACTGAAGCCACACGACATGGGCTGGAGAGTGAACGGGAAGTGAGAAAGTAGAAACGGGGAAACTAGGGAGCTATTTCCAGAAACTTGTCTCTGACCAAAATGGAGCAGTTGGACAATAGCTGGAGTGAGGGAACGTCAAGCAACGGCATTTCAGTCTGCTCGGGCTGCCATAACAGACTACAGCCGACTGGGTGGCTGAAACCACAAAGAAATCTATTTTCTCTGGAGGCTAGAAGTCTGTGATCAAGTTGCCAACAAGGTCTGTTTCTGGTGAGAGCTCTCTTCCTGGCTTGTGGTTGGCTGCCTTCTTGCTGTCCTCACATGGCCTTTGCTCAGTGTGTCCTATGGAGAGAGGGAGATTGGGATCAGGGCCCTACCCTTAGGACCTCATTTAACCTTAATGACTTCCTTCGAGGCCCCATCTCTAAATACAGCCATGCTAGGGGTTAGGACTTCAACATATGAATTTTGAGGAGACACACATATTCAGTCCTTAACAGATGGGTTTTATGAAAAAGATAGAAAGGATATTCTTTTGTGCTGAGGTTGAAGAACCAGTCAGGAGAGCATTATTAAAGATACAGAAGAGGGGGCCTGGGCTATTGGAATGATGACCATGAAAAGCCAAAGCAGAGCCTTGGATCACAGAGGGAAGGGAAAAGTGTTGGTGCCAGTGGAGATGAACACCTGCAGGGGTCCTGGGAGGAAATTCCAGCCTGATGTAGGAGGCAGAGTCAACCGAGAACACGGGAGAGTCAGGAGTAAGGGCCTGGAGAAGGAAGGTGATTGCTGAAGACCCAGCTGTGCTTGGAGACCATGGATTGATAAAGGCCGAGTCTTCCCAGTTGGGTGATGATGTCTAGTTTAGGTAACCATCTGACCCACACTTGAGGTTGCTAATCTGCTCAACTATTACTGTCATTTTGTATCAGCTGTCATCTAGAGACAGCAAATTGAAGCTTGAGTTGAAATTCCTGCTTTTGAGTCCAGAAGTACAGGATGGAAAAATACAGTAGCAGATCACTGTCAACTGGAAGGGAACGTTAGTTGACGAGGCTATGAGAGTTAATGGAGCTAGTGGCATTTTTTGGCTGCATTGGTACAAATACAATATCTACACCAAAGAAGGTGAACGTCTATCTCCAATCTGTGCCTGTCAGGTTATTCTGGAGAATTTTGAGCACCACATGTGAGAAGAACATAAATTGCGCTGTAGTCGCACAGAACATCGGACAGGACTCATGCCTTGCCACGTGACACATGGGTACAGCTACTAGAGGACTCTTAGCCTGAAGAGAAGTTTCAGCAGTAATAAGGTAATTGTTGATTTAATCAGTCTATTTATCTTGTCTTTTTTTTTTTTGCGGTACGCGGGCCTCTCACTGTTGTGGCCTCTCCCGTTGCGGAGCACAGGCTCCGGACGCGCAGGCTCAGCGGTCATGGCTCACGGGCCCAGCCGCTCCGCGGCATGTGGGATGTTCCCGGACCGGGGCACGAACCCGTGTCCCCTGCATCGGCAGGCGGACTCTCAACCACTGCACCACCAGGGAAGCCCTATCTTGTCTTTATGTGCTCTCACTTCAAGAGGTTTCTAACCTGCTGGTTCATTGCTTCCTTCTGACTTCCCCAGTGAATAGGGACATCATTAGCCAGATTTCACGGATGGGGACATTGAGGCACCTAGAGGAGAAAGACAGGAGACAGCCTCGGCGCTCAGCATCCACCAACTTGCTCCTTAAACCATCTCACTCTTGACTTTCATAACAAATGTTTTTCTCTGTCTCCTCCCATAAAAATCCTCCCATCCTTCAGAGCCCAGCTGAAGTTTCCCTCCAAAGAAGCTTTCTTGGCATCATTGAGCCTTCACTGATAACTGCCTCCTTTGAAATTTGACAGTATTCAAAACATCTTACTAAGCATCTAAACAATATAAATAGACATCTGTTGCTAGAGTCTATAGTACTTGATTATATATTATTTCACGTTATTCACTCTGGTTTCATACATGTTGGTCACCTCTCCCGGGATTATGTTTTATTCTTTGTTCTTATCTCTCATAGAGCCCAGCCCAGTGCTGAACTCTGAACGGGTGCTCAGTATAATGCCTTTGCTCCATAGGGGATAGTACTGCCATCTTCTGAGTCTGTCCACTCTACACACATCCTTGGAAAGGTAGTCTGAAACAAAGAACAGTCATTGTCTCTGCTTGCAAGGTTGCAGAAATGTGAGGCACCAGTGGAGAACTGTCTCCCAGTGATAGGTCATTCTCAACTATTCCCAAGTATTGACATTTTAGCAGCTAGTAAGAGTTGCCAGTTATCTCCTTGACCTTCTCCTGATCAATAAAGTACATCATCAAAACTGGGATCCCCGGAAATTTAAAGTGATTGTTTTTGTTTTTAAAATATGTTCTGCAGATATTTTTATTTTTCCTGAATCAACCCTTGAAAAACGAAGTTATTCATGACTGATATGAAGCATCTATTTTTCCATTTTAAGTTTTACTTTTGTGCAGCTTCTGTTTCTGAGATCTCGTGTATTTGATGGCAGTGCTTTTGATTTTCTTTGCATCAGCCAGTCCACTGGCTGTTTATTCAACAATCCTATTGCACTGAGCACACGATCCTTCATAATGTAGCCTCAACCTCATCCAAACTCATTCACTCATGTAGCTTCTGCCCCAGCCTAATTCTGGAATCATCTCAAAGATGACTTGTTCCTCCATACCTCTATGCCTTTGTGCGTGCCATTCCCTCTGCTGGAAACCTTGCCCTATCTTTTTTGCGAAGGTAAACTCCTACTTGCCCTTCAAAGCCAGACTCAAGCTTTGCCTCCACTGTAGAGCATTTGCTGTGTTCCCCAAGCAGAATTACTTGCGTCTTCCTTTGTGATCTTTGTTTATCTCTATGATGGCACTTCCTATATTGCACTGTAATTATCTGTTTACACAACAATCTCAATCAGTCCGAGGGCAGGAACCATGTCTCTGTATTCCTAGTGCCAAGCATAGCAGATGTTCAAGAAATTTTGTCTTTGAATACATTAGACTTCTTGGTCACAAGCAACTGAAATAGCCTCTGATGATCTCAAGAAAAAAAATAAAGAATTTTTGGGATGGCTACTGGGGACAGGTCAATGAAGGGCTGGAAGACCGGGTTTAGAAAATGGGCAGGACACACGGGGGGCCCAAGAGGGCAGATCAGCAGGGACAAATAAATTCTAATTGCCACTAATATCCTTGTATCCCTCCCATTGGATTCTCAGGCTGGGGAGAGTATTCCATTGGCTATGTGCCACATCACACTTTGTCTGCTCACTCCGTGGACAGACTGGGATGCGGTCACCTATTGATGTCAGCTTGCAAGGCTGGGGGTTCGGTAGGCACTATTCCCACCAAAATTACACATGTTGGGGAAAAGCAACTTTGAAAGGAAATTGGGATGTTATCAGAAGGGGAATGAGGTATGTCTAACCAAAAAAAAAAAAAAAAAAAGAATAACAAGTATCTATTACTATAATGAGACTTTGTGGAAAAGGAGACTATGTGATTTAAAAATCAATTTAATATTGGATGGTTTGCTTACCAGCAAAATCACTCATGACATTTAGCACCTTTCTTTATTTTCCTTGATGAGCTCAGAGTTCTTGCATAAATTTCATAATGTGTTATATATCCCCTGGATATCTGATTTACTAACTTGAGCTTAATGATTGGACTCAATACAAAAAAAGAGCTTGCAAACTTTGCCTGTGGCTGTCCAGCCGTCAAGCAACTAAGCTCTTTTGCTCCCTGGAGAAGCTAAAAATTCTAAAATGAAGTGCCCTCTGCTCTGGTTTCTGCTTTTCAGCATTTCTCTTCTGCTTTCACATACTTTTGCTGTTTTAAAATTAAATCTAAGAAACTCATTCCATATTTTTCATCATCTGCTTTTGAAAGTGAATGTTATGGATTTATGGTTTTGTGTTCTTTGATGTTAGAGTAGCAAACTATGCTTGCTTCACTTGTTTTCATTTCATTTTTTTAAACATCTATGAAGCTTTGATAATTTGATTTATTAAAACACCACAGTCAGTGTAGGGGAACTGACACCGTTTGCATTGTTGGAAAACGTCGTGAAACATCAGGCGCTAGTTCCCTACAGAGAGCTTAGGTCTGTTATGATGTACCCCTCCTCTTTGGTCTTCAGGGAAGTCTGGCATTAAGCAAAATTTCAAGCTACACCCCAAGGATATTCATTCCTAGGACATTTCAAGATTTTTGGATTGGCTCCCACCCTCCTAATTTTTTTTAAATAAATTTATTTATTTAAAAAATTTTTTTTGGCTGCGTTGCGCCTTCGTTGCTGCGCACGGGCTTTTCTAGTTGTGGCGAGTGGAGGTTACTCTTTGTTGTGGTGCGCGGGCTTCTCATTGCGGTGGCTTCTCTTGTGGAGCATGGGCTCTAGGCGCACGGGCTTCAGTAGTTGTGGCATGTGGGCTCAGTAGTTGTGGCTCGTGGGCTCTAGAGCACAGGCTCAGTAGTTGTGACACACAGGTTTAGTTGCTCCACGACACGTGGGATCTTCCAGGACCAGGGCTTGAACCCATGTCCCCTGCATTGGCAGGCAGATTCTTAACCACTGAGCCACCAGGGAAGTCCCCACCCTCCTAATTTTGATGTTATACTTGCTAAGATATTCAGAATAATCAGTTAGTTTTTCTTATTGAGAAACAAAAATGCTCCTTCCTGTTTCCTGTATTGTGGATCTGATGTATTAAAATTTGCATTTTATATAGTATCCCTTTAAATGTATTAAGGGGGAAAGGGGGTGCAGAGGGGAGAGAGAGAGAGAGAATACAGGATAACTTTACCCTGAGTGGAAAGCCTGGATAAGCAGACTACCAGAAGAGCTTAAAACCATATTAAAAAAGTCAGGGTTGGAAGAGCGCCTAGATATATTCATTGCAATTCCCTCCACAGTGGGAGGGGCTTCAAGGAAAGGAGCCATCACGTGCTACTATTTAATGAATGTGTGTGTGTGTGTGTGTGTGTGTGTGTGTGTGTGTGTGTGTATGTATAGGGAGGCTATTATTAGGCTAGGACAGGGACTCTTTTAGGTATCTGAGGAATGGAAAAAAGCCAGGTCACATGGGGACCAGAACTGCAAAGCCAGAAACCAGGGGCTCACTCTCTCTCTCTCTCTCTGCATCTGTAGGGAATTGTACAATCTCTTCTCAAAATTGATCATTCAACACACAGTATGATATAGGCTATTATAAGTTTCTTTCCTTAACAAGAAAATAGGCACTTAGACATGTCAGGAGATTTTTTTTAAATGTCATGGTCTAAAAATGAAGCAAATTAAACTCTGGCATGATTTTGAACTGATGGAGTATCAAGAGAGAGAGAATCCGTTCAACCTTGGTATTAGGAATAGTCTCCTTAGCATGACACAGGTTTAATAACATAAGAGCTACACACCTTTCTAATGGGTCCATTCACACTACCAAAATAATAATAATAATTAATTTTTATTTAAATTCTTATAGATGACAGGCACTGTGCTAAGTGCTTTTGATAATTCCATTTAATTTTCAAACCCTATGGGGTAGGTATTATTATTCCAAGTTTTTCAGATGAATAATTGAGGCACAGAGGAGTTTAGTAACTATACTAAGTCACACAGCTCTTAAGTGGCAGAGCTATTCTAAGCCACATGCTTTACCTCTATGACATATATTTTTCTGGCTAGGCTATATTATCCCAATCAGGAATAAGTGATATTTACACAATCATTATAAATGCTCTTTTGATTTTTAAAAGAATTATTCTATAGATAAAGCATGTGAGACTTGATTATGATTATAAAAGAGAATGCAAACATTATTGACCTTGGAACATAATAGTACAGAAGGAAGTTAGGGGAAAGAGGGAGAAAGAGAAGGGATAAGAGCATGTATTTCCTCGCATCAAAAGAGCAGTATTTTTAAAGTTATAAAAAATAGCTAATAGGAGTAAAAATAAAAATAAGTTAAAAGTTGGAAGCAGGTTGAATATAACTGAGCCAAACTTTTTATTTTTAAAAGTGGTACTCAATAAATTCTTCTTGAAGTTGATAAATCAGGAAACAGCATAAACATGTTATTCCAGTTATGTGGATGACTGCAGAAAACAAAAAACTATAAACAGATGAACAACTGTTACCTGTGAAAGGTGGGGATCTTGGAGTGAGATTTTTACTTTTTATTTTATACCTTTCCATTTAAATGATTACTTCCATGCGCACATATTATGTTTTATAATAAGAACCATGCCCATACAATGCACTTCAGTAAGTCAACATCTAGGTTTCCATCCCAGGAAAATGCTCATCGTGTAGATACATAAGTGGCTCGCAGTGAAATTCCAAAGTCTGGAAATACAGTCCCTGTAGGGCGTGCTGAGCACTGTTGCCCCAGTGGTCTGGGGTTCCTTTATATAGATCTGAATGCCTTTAAACCCTCACCTATCCCAACATATAGCCCAGAGATGGGAGAAAACAAGAACCCTTCTGCCTGAATTTCTTACTCTCTTTTTTCTTTTACATTTACTTCCAGGTGAGAAGGCATAGTAAGTTCCACTTCCTCTTCTGATCTGATCTGTGTCTTATCCTGATTCCGCGAGACAATAAGCCACATGGCTTGGCCTTATTAGTACATGGGGTGCAGGAAGGGAAAGCAACCTACCGAAAAGAATGCACAATATTGGGAAGTATTTCAAAAGTATGATCTCCCTTACCTATGTATAAAAATGCATATGAAAAGGTCTGAAAGGATACAGACCACTGCAATGGCAGTGGGCACCTCTGGGGAGAGGAGTGGGGGAGGGGAGAATGTATTCATGTATGTCATGGCTTGTTGACTGTTTTGGTTTTTTTGGTACTGTGGATATTTCAGTGCTTTCATATGTTTTTTCCATTTTAATCATCACAATAGCGAGTTTAGTTTTAATCTCTACTTACTTTTTAAAAATTAATAGACTATATTTTAGAGCAGTTTTAGGTTTACAGAAAAATTGAGTGGAAAGTACAGGGAGTTCCCATATACCTACCCTCACCTCCCTCCCCAATTTCTCCTATTACTAACATCTTGCATTAGTGTGGTACTTTTGCTACAATTGATGAGCCAATATTAATACATTATTATTAACTAAAGTGCATAGTTTACATTAGTGTTCACTCTTATGTTGCACATTCTGTGGGTTTTGACAAATGTATCATAACATATACCCACCATTAGGACATCATACAGAATAGTTTCACTTTCTTAAAAATCCCATATACTCCACCTATTCATCCCTCCTTGTAATTGATTTTTAAAAAATCTGTGATAGTCCTGATTCCCGTGCTTGCCCTGCTGGCTGTTCCCGCTTGCCCAAGAAGTGAAACCCAGTCCACTGCACCTGTTCTTTTTGTTACTGACTCTGCTCTCTGTGATAATAGCATCATGAGTGGTCTTCAAACACCTCACATCCTGCCACTACCGCCACTTGTCAGGGGAAAACCCAGACAGGATGAGATCCACATTCCCAGCTGTCCCTGTCTTCCAAGGAAGAGAAACCCTAAACCAGTAGCTAAAGAATGAAACCAGATACCCCAGGGAAGGACTGGGAGATGTCAGGTCTTTGGTGGTCTGAAAGAGGCGTCAAGCCAGAAGCCCAAAAGTGCTGGGCAAACCAGCAGGGAGATGTAGATTATGCCAGGTAACATCTCAGGCACTGTGGGGAAGGGACCTCGAATAACAGGACTTTGGATCTGAGACCAGCTCTTATTGCTGAGTGATTAGGAGAAGTATGGAGCCCTTCTGCTTCCTGAATAAAATCAAACCCTGACGACTAACACTGGCACTCAGGGGAGAGTATCTTGTGGAGACAGCTGAAAGTGAGGCTGAAACATATTTCTCTAGGCAATGTTTTTCAAATATTTTTACTGTGACCTAGAGTAAAAATATATTTCATATTGATATCTAGTGCACACATAAACACATACACACTGCAAAGTCTCAGCATCACTTGGGAGCTTGTTGGAAATGCAGGATATGGAGCTCACTTTTGACCTACTAAATCAGAATCTGCATTTTAATAAGGTTCCCAGGTAATTATGATGCACATTAAAATTTAAGAAGCACTCCTCCGGGGACCCCAAGCTAAAGATGAATAAACCATACCTATGAACCTCAGGGGGTCTCGTTCCATGGGTTTTCTCCATTTCAGACCAGAGTCCTTAGTAAGTTGTCTAAACACTTCAGCCAACAGTAATATTGGGATCCTATCTCCCACCTCTCTCAAGACCCCACCAAATAATAATAATAATGGTAATAATCATAATAATTGACTTGTAGTACAGAGCTAAGCATGTACTGAATGCTGTTCTATTACCTTAGATGTATTAACTCTTTCAATCCTCATAACAAACTTAGTAAGATAGGTTCCACTTTTTCACATTTTATGTATGAGAAAACTGAGATACAGAAAGCTTAAATAACTTCTCAAGTCACATGCTAATAAATGGGGAAACAAAAGTATAAAACCAAAAAAGGAAAAAAAACAGGAAGCACACCAGTGATAGAAAACAGTCAACAGATTTCCACAAGGTGGAAAGTGGATGGAAGAATATTGAATGACACAGGTGGAGAAAGTTGAGACCTCCCTGGAGGGTTACAAAGGTGACTGGGGCCAGTCAACCTGACAAAATCACTGAGAGGCTCTGTGCTTAGAATCAGCAAGTATGGCTAAGGGTCAAGGTGATGACCAGGAGCGGGAAACTAGACAACTGCCCTGTTGGTGCGTCCCTGTATTCCCCCCTGCCCCCCACCTTAGTGCATGAAGCACAGGGAGCTGAGGCTCATCCAGGGCAGAAAGTCTGTCAGCTCTGCTCCAAAAATTTTGAATTGGCAATCTGTGGGAAAGCTAAGACCTCCAATATAGATAACGTATATCAGCTGAACACGAGGGGGTTCCCACAGCTTAACAGTTGGTCAGAATTTTATATTGAGCCCAGCTATTAAGTATGAGGGTAAAAACATTTCAGAACTGTGAGGACTTAGAAAGTCTATCTTTCATGCCCTCTTCTGTGGGAAGTTACTTAAGGATGTACTCCAGCAAAATAAGGAAGTAAACTAAGAAGAAAGAAAATATGCCATCCATAAATTAACCACTCTGACCCAGGAGAACAGGGACAGACATGAGTTTCCAGGATGAGAACAGTATAGCAGGCCCAGACTCAGGCAAGTCCAGGTTATTACAGGAGGACAGAAGACTTCAAAATGGAGGGACTTAGGAGGGGAAAGCCAACTCACTCAGTAGAAAAGAGGTTATGATAGAGAGTTTGGGACATTTTTGAGAATATGATAATGGAAAACCATATGAAAAGAAAAAACAGATAGTAAGAAACCTCCAGGGCCAGAGGAAGCTATATAAGAACCTCAGTCAACAAAACATGACATGATTTAAAGCAAATGCTAAATGTAGGAAAAGAGACTCCATTAGTCCTTAATGCTATGAACATTCTACTTGATGTGGTCCTTGGTTAAATAGGACCGACAGGGAAGGAACTGCAGTTCCAGCACACTGCTTACCCAGGCATGGAGCAATCCTTAAATGGTTATAAACATGTAAATACTTTTCATCGGTGTCTAACATTTAGAGTCAACCTTTTGACAAAGCAGAGAAAAGTTAACAGATGTTACACAGAATATAAATGCCAACAACATCAGCCATATAAAAGGTAAACTGCAACCAACAGAGGGTAGAATGTAGGAGAAAAGAAAAAAGGAAGACATAACAACATGATCATTGGCAATATAGCTAGGCAAACTGAAGATGCCCCTACTCTATACCCCAATAATTCTAGAGAATCACTCACACTTTGAGTACCAAGAAGCTCACAGTAGCATAGTGTGTAATGGTTCAAAGGAATCAACATAGCTGGAGAAGCAGTACTACATAGTGGTTAAGAGTGAGGGCTCTGGATAGTCACTTATTAGCTGGTGAAATTTTAGGCACATGACTTCTCTTTGCCTCGGTTTTCACATAGATGAATGAGGATTGCTACAGGATCACATGAGTCAAACAATGGAAAGTACTTAGAACAATGTGGCAGATAGTAGGCACTCAGCGTTGTTACTATTACTATTATTATAATTTCCCATCAACAAAGCCTGAATACTGTGGCACATTCATAGAAGGAATATGAGGTAGCCCCTGAAATGAAAGGACTAGAACTTGTATGTATTAACATGGATACATTTTGAAAACATCAAGTTGAGTGGAAAAAGCAAATGATAAATAAGATGTTCAGAGTCATAATACCATGTGTGTACATTTTAAAACATAGGAGGCCATGCTATGTATTGTTTATGGATATATACAGATGTTTATATAAAAGATATTTAAGAAGTAACATAGGTGTTATGTTATTCTGTATACTCATATTTCATAATAAATGTTTAAGATACAAAACTAAGTTGCTGAAATAAGAAATGGTGATGTAGCACTTTATATAAAGTTTAAAATTTCAAAGGTAACAAAAGCATAAGAGTATAAATATTAAATATTGAGAGGACGAGGAGGTGGGAAAGGGAGGGATGAGATCATTCTTCATCTTTTACATTGGAGAGTCAATAGGTATTGTTTAAAATTGATAAATTAAGAAATAGGAGTATAAGCATATTATCTAGAATTATGGAGCTTACCACCAAAAGAACTAAAACCAGAAGTTAAAATAAATTTTCTCTAGAGTGTGAAACTGGGTATGGTCTTCTGTACTATTTTATTTGTTATTATGTGCTGGGTATTATTTTAATGAAATTTTAATTCAGGTTTAAGCTTAATATAGGTATAAAAAAGAGTCCTGAGTTCTCCTTGAGACCAGAATTTTCTGAGATAAGCAGCACCCCCAAGACCAACATCACCAACATTGAGGCAACAGTGAGGTTTAAGCAAGTGATCCTCAGAAAGAAAGTGAATTGTAGACAATAGGCACTGAGGTCCTACTGCACTTGGAGAAACTATTTCCATGGCCAACAGTGACAGATGGGCTTGATTATGTTAAGGGGGCCTCTGGATTTCCTTATAGGGAGCCAAAGGCCTTCTGAGAGACCCCTGGCTCTGCCCCATTATGATCAGTCAGGGTTCTGGCAGGAAACGGAAGCAGTTGCAGTTTTTGTTTTGTTTTGTTTTGTTTAACATCTTTATTGGGGTATAATTGCTTTACAATGGTGTGTTAGTTTCTGCTTTATAACAAAGTGAATCAGTTATACATATACATATGTTCCCATATCTCTTCCCTCTTGCATCTCCCGCCCTCCCACCCTCCCTATCCCACCGCTCCAGGCGGTCACAAAGCACCGAGCTGATCTCCCTGTGCTATGCGGCTGCTTCCCACTGTACAGAGGTGTGGGCAGGGTAAAGACAACCAATGGGGAGTGCTGAGCAACCGTGCAAAGCCCCATCACCACTTCTGGGTGTCCAGGGACGAGGGAAAAAAGAAGGCCTGTGCGAGCTGGAGCCATTGCCGTGGACACTATTGTCGCTTTGCCCTGAACTCCCTCAGCCCACTTCTGAGTTCACCTCTGTGAGATGAACAGTTCCCTTGATGCTGGTAGCTAACCCCAGGGGCATTCCCTACTTCCAGGGCTCCAGCTCAGCCTTGCACAGGACAGAGCTAAAATGGCAAGGATGGGACACGCCCCTTGATTTACAGGTAAGGTCAAGGGGGAGTAAAGTGACTTTCCAAGTCCCTTAACACCTGAGTCAGTCAGCATCATTGGAACAAATGGATAGGAGTCCTAAGTGATTGCATTAAACAGACCAAGAGTCTTCCATATGTCTACGTTCTGTATCAGTCAGGGGTGGATCAGCAGAGCAGGACTCTGGGAGTGATATGGAGTGAGGTGTTTAGTAAAGGGGTTAGACCCTGTGCTGCTGGGGGAGCCACAGGAGGAATGAGCGCCAGCCTGCTGTCTCTGCATCTTGTGTTGAGCCTGAAGTCGATCTATGTTAGCAGGCAACAATAGTTGGGAAGGAAGGATGAACATGGTCAAGAGGAAGGGTGAACTGGAGCCCATTTGGACAACTGGGCTTCACAAGGACAACCTGCTTTTGCCCTCAACAATTCCAGTCTGGATACCGGGTTGCCCTGCCAGAGAAGCTGGTGCCCTTTGCCATGGAGTGACACTGGCACATGGCCCAGGACTTGGAGCAGCTGAAGGAGGAGCTAGGAGGAGCCGTGGGTCTGGGCGGTGCCCCTCACTGGGCCTGGCGAGCCAGCAGATCAGCGGCAGTGTGAGCAGTGCCACGGGGCCTAACGCGCACGGTAACCTGCAGAGCATAAACACGGAGGCACGTTTACATCCATGAATTTCTCATGTGGCCATCTGTATCCCAGAACCAAACAGGGAAGGAAATTCTGAGACAGGTAATTTCAGCTTGGCTAAGTGGGCACAGCACAAAACCACCACGTTTTTGCATAGATCTTACGCAATTG
This sequence comes from Lipotes vexillifer, assembly GCF_000442215.2. NCBI lineage: Eukaryota > Metazoa > Chordata > Mammalia > Artiodactyla > Lipotidae > Lipotes > Lipotes vexillifer. The sequence goes on along the minus strand of NW_006799221.1, from coordinate 145,890 downwards.
AAAGTGCCTTGGTGGCAAGAAAGCTCTATTAAGTGTTACAATTCGACACAACATCTAGAAGGATGCTTCACACATCGTAGATACTCTATAACTATGTTCCATTTTGATGAAATAATCTAAATATTAGTCTTGTTAGTTTGCAGTCTCGCGCAAGTCAGCCAAAAACAGCTGTGCAGCCTTTAGAGCCTTGACATGATCCCCAGATGATGGCAGCCCACTCTCTCCTCCTTAATTGCTTCTCCATTGTAGCTCCTAAGTTGCCAAGTGTACCATTCATTTAATATCCCTCTATACTTATGATTGCTCATGATCTGAAACCTTGTCAAAAAGATTTGAAGAAAAGTGGAAAAATATTAAGATCCACAGAAAAAGCCCTTGAAACTTGGAGTGGAAAAAATGACAAAAAAATAACCTGCCACAGTGCTAGCCAAGAGGCCAGTGATTGTAACACAGCCTCTGTAAACAGAGGGGCAAGAGAGAGGCAAACAGAGGGGCAAGAGCAAGGCGTTTCTTCCCAGGTGAAGAGACAGCCAGCAGCCCCCAGTATTCACAGCACCAGAGATGTTTCCAAATCCCACTCCAAATCTCATAATCCCTTCAGTCCTTAACCACTGGGAATGACATCATCCTTCCCCCCCGCCACCCCGTTTCAGACAGAGGCTCACCGCTTCTACTCTAGAGCACTGTTGTGGTCTAGCAGGCATGTGGCTTTCAGGCTGACTTAGAAAATCCAATCGCACATGGAAAAACACAATTTAAAAAATTATGATCTCTTTTTCCCCTTTATAAAGAGATGTCATTAACTTTGGATCTAAGCAGGGGCATAACTGTCCTGGCTCACTGAAGGATTTGTGGAGTGTTTTTCAATATTGTTGAAGGCATGGATTTTCCTGTTGCAGAAAAGCTGTAAATATAGCATCACTGGAAGGCTGAGAAGTGTCCGTTTTCAGGGATTTGCCTCCCCAAATGCCTATAAAAATGGAAACAAAAAAGTAAAATGAAAGAGTAACGTAGAGGCATGCTCAAAGCTATATCTTGCTGCTACTTGCTTGAGTTATTTAAAGTTCTCTCATTCTAGTCACAGGATTTTCAAGAAATAGGGGATTTTCCTTTCTTCTCCATATTCCCTCTTCATTCTCTATGTCTATCTCCTTATATCTATCAAAGTATCTCTCTGTAACTATGTAGTGGCACAATAATCTGAAAGCTCTGGTTAATGTAGACATACGCATTCATTCATTCATTCATCAGACATTTCATGAGCAACTGCTATGTGCCAGACACTGTCTAAGTTCTGAGTATAAAAGAATAAACGACTCCTGCCTTGGATCTTACCAGTCTATTGGTGGTAATAGCCTTTTAACTGGATAAATTACAACATGTTAAGAACAAAGACAGACGTGCTCTGTGAGCAGAGATGGGAGCAACATACTGTGCTGAGATAACCTTTCCCAGTTGTTTCAGAGAAACACCCTGGTATGAACATTTTCTGAGGCATATAATATGCATACAGATCACTTGGAGTTAGTTTTGCAGTGTTGAGTTAATACAATGGAATGAAGAATCGTCTTTCTGTGCCAAAGTTTACCCTTATGTCGGGGGAGAGTGGTGGATGGAGAAAAGCACAGGGAGGGGGCCTTGGCTTCTGGCCTGCCAAGGGACTAACACATTTAAATTCCCTGGTGCTGTTAATGAATCATTAAGCTGTTAAGAATGTTGTGTGTGCTCATGTGTGTGTTTAATTGTCTACTCTTCTAAAACTCCTTCCTTCCCCTCTCTTGTTTCTCCCACTTCTTTTTACAATGGTCAGAAGAAATCACAAAGACAAGGAGTCTTGTTTTATTGTCCTTTCGGTGGATTAAACCATCACATTGTGACATCCATCTAAATCATTAGGAAATCTACATTCCAAAGTCTGTAAAATCCCATCCATGCCTCAGCAGGGAGGGGAGAACGTACAGTTGCCAAACTTCACACTCCCCCGATCCTTGCTAAATTTGGAGCCAAGTGCAAAGAATTGGGGTCCTGCACTCACTTATAGCTGGCAAAAGGCAACTGCCTCGTTTGTGAAAAAGGACTTCATGGCCATCAAAAGCTGTTACAGTGTCATGTGGTGATGAGTTTAATGTAAATGAACCTAAAACATCTGGATCAAATTTCCTCTCAAAAAAACAGTGTTATGAAAATTGGTGAGTGAAAAATATCTTCTGGCCAAAGGCATTTTGGGTTATTCCTGAACCCAAACTGTCTGCAGTGCCGGTTTAAGAAGGGGGCCCAGGTGAGGCTGCTCTGTTACTTCTCCTGGCACCCGAGTCTACGGCAAATAGGGCTGGAGCAAAAAGGACTGACCACGTGAGCCATCATCTTCGTAATGCAAAAATGGGAGTAATTAATTCATTTCTCAGTTATTTACTGAGCACCTACTAAAAGCCAGCTATGACGGTATGCTCAGGGGAAACTGCAGGAAACAGGACAGACCCTGCTCTCTGAGAGTTTGCAGTTTAGAGACAACTTAGAGGCACACACATTAGACAGACAGCGTAGAACACGGTGGTCCTTTCTGGTGCTATGGGTGCTCAAAGCAGCCCAGTGAGTCACCAACTGAGAGTGGGTGGACTGAGAGTGTGTCTGTGGGAAAGCGGCCTCTGTGCTGAGAGCTTCAGAGTGTCTGGTTGACTGCTGCACTCCTCAGGGCCAATCTCCAGGCCTGGTACCTGGCAGGGCCTCAAGAAATATCCATTACGTGAGTGGTTCTGCAAACAAATGCTGAGAGGAGAGCTGGGTGAGGAGGTGAGGAGGTGTGTTTGGAAGCAGTGAACAGCGCATGCCCAACGCTGGGGATAGAAAGAGGTTTAGTAGGCTGGAGAGAGGGGGGCCAGGTGGGGATGGTGAGGAAGAAAAGAGGCTGGATGAAAGAGGGGTCCTGATACAGCAGCATCATATAAGCCCAGTTAAAGATTTAGATGCTCTTAAGGGCAGTGGGACATCCTTGAAGAGTTGTAAGCAGAGAAATGACATGATCAGAGTTTTATTTTGAGAAGGTCTCTCTTGGCTACCACGTGGAGGGTGGATTTGTATATGATATGGCTGGAATCCAGGAAGCTTCTGTAGTACTCCAACGGAAATGAGATGGTCAGGCCTAGGCTGGAGAAGGTGGAGGTGGGAAGAACTAGACAGGTTCCAAAGACATTTAGCAGGCAGACTCAGTGGGACTCAGTGATCATTTGAAGGTAAAGGGTGAGGGAGATTCCATGAGGGGGGCTCATCCTGAGACAAAGATGCACCAGCCAGTGACTCCTTAGGGAAGTGCTCCTGAGTGGGAGCAGCAGAAGAGAAAGGGAAGGAGGCTAAGCAAGGCTGTGACTTTCAGGCAGAATTCCACAGATGGTGCATTGCTTTCACCCTTTCGGGGAATTCTAACATATCTCAAACCATTTTAGTTCATTTACTTATTTATACCAAACTTGTCCCACATAGGCTATAAGGCCAGCTCTAAGGATCTATAAAATGCAACAAGATTGCATAAAGATCTAAGAAAAGAAGAAAGAAAATGGGGGAGGAGCCTAAGAAAGAATCCAGGATTGAGGATAAAATGTGTACTTTAATCAACATATTCCGCCTATGTGGGCCACGTGGTTGGCTATCATGTAAAAGGGAAACTTGGTCAATTATGCTATTTGGTGTTCAGAAAATAAATACCAACTTCAGAAGTGCAACTATTTTGACACTAGAATGGGATGGGAATTTCTTCAAGAATTTTGATATGGGGCCACTGTGTGGTTTTATAAGTAACCTCCTTACACATCCCAGAAAAACAAAAAACAAAAAAAAAACAATGAATCTCATGACAGTTTTTAAAATAATGATCCTCAATAGAGGCTGATGGCAGCTCATCAAAAACAGAATTCAGCAAAATCCCCTGTGGGGGATGGATGTGTGTGGGCCAGGTTACCAGTTCTCAGCTGCCCCTGCTTGATCAGGGGTAGATTTTAGAATATCTCATAGAATATGAGATAATATTATTGAGAAATAATAGATGTCCTCCTTCAAGCAACTGCCCTTGTTTCTTGCAACTGAATGCTTGCTAAATATTAACTCACAATGCACTTGAATTTTTTTTCTCTATTCTCTATCTCAATTGTACATCTACATTCAACTCTCTATTTCCAGTTGACTATAGACCTACATGACTTAGTAGACATTCGTTCTGAGATTAGATGTAATGTCATTCTGTAAAAACTGAAAAATCAAGAAAAAGATGCAGGTATGAATCAGCAGCCGTACTACCTGTGCTTACAGGTGAGCCCAGGGAGCACCTGTGGGCAGGGCACTGTCTCCTCAGAAACTGTTTTGAATCTATGCTAATACATAAGCTCATAAGCTACCAAGGCCAACTGTTCTACTCCCTATATCACGGTTCTAATAGTTTCAGCCTGGAAAAACCATTTCAAGGAGGTATATGCAGAAATCTACCTCATAAGCAATCTGCAGTTCTGGATCTGGCTTGATTATGCCTTACCTGCATGTGATTAAAGGTGAATACACTTAGAATGGTCTTTAAACAGTTCTAGAGCCACAAAGTCTTCCCATGGTGCTTCATTCAATCAATGTTTTAAAACCGTCTATACAGGGACCAGGTAGAGAGTGACACTGACCCACAAAAATTGGGGTCATTGACTTTACTTTCTGAGGCTAACAGAGATGAGTCTTCTGGGAATCAGCTAGGATCCTGGTTTCTTTTCACGTGGTTGTCTTTGGGGAGCATATTTCTGTCAGTCACTTTCTAAGACAAATAACCCACCAAACGCCACGGTGCCAACATTTCCTGTTGATTTTGTCTGTGAAATATCTCTCGGATTTTCCCTCCTTTCCATCCTTTGTTCCCCCAAATACAGAATATTGTGACCCCTCTCTTTGCTTACACTCTGGTGTAGACCTATCTAGTTCATCTTGAACACAAAAGCCAGATTTGCTGTTTTCCTTCCTAAGAAGCCATTTCCATCATGTCACTTTCCTGCTTAAGAATATGATCGGTTACCAACTTCCTATCATGCTGAGTCCAGATTTCTCTGACTTTCAGCACCCTCCATAATCTTGTTCTACCATAAATTCCCAACTTTATTAACCATTAGCCCTTTCCTCCTCTGAATTAACATAGTATCTTGCTCATTCTTCTATAACATTTGTCACTTAAAAACTTATATACTATACTCTTCTACACTTATGTCTTCTCAATATATTTGTTTTATATATTAAATGTATATCAGTTTAGAATTACTCACTGGCAACTTTCACCTACCTTTTTCTTTCTTTTTTTTTTGTGGTACACGGGCCTCTTACCGTTGTGGCCTCTCCCGTTGCGGAGCACAGGCTCCGGACGCGCAGGTCCAGCGGCCATGGCCCACGGGCCCAGCTGCTCCACGGTATGTGGGATCCTCCCGGACTGGGGCACGAACTCGTGTCCCCTGCATCGGCAGGCGGACTCTCAACCACTGCGCCACCAGGGAAGCCCTAGAATTACAATATATTTTTAATGTAACAAATCTTTTATCATTTTGCAATGACCATATTTACCACTAGCATAGCAGTTCTTCTTCATCTTTTTTTTTTTTCCTTAAAAATCCATTTGGTGTGATAGTAAAACAGACATACCAACTTTTTTTGGTTTATATGCCTGAAAGATGGTTATCTATCCAAGTACTTTAAACATATTTGTGTCCTTATGAATGTCTGTAACAGCATATATCTAGATTTTCTTCTTACATTTATTTTGATTGCCAGTGTATTTACATTTATTTCTATCATCTTATTTTGTATATTCTATTTGCCCTGTCTCCTCTGTTAACTTTATTTTTCCTCTTGGCTTATTTTTGGAGTGAAATTTATATCCTTTAGACTTCTCTCTGAATGAGAATTCTTTTGTATTAAACTTTCCTTTTGTCTGAAAGTGTCTTTTGTTATACTTGTTTTTGATAGTTTCTCTGGGTATAAAATTTTTCTTTGACTTATTTTTTCTGCACATTGTAACTATTACTCCACTATCATCTGCCTTTTGTTTTACTACTGAGCACTATTTGCTCCTTTATATTTGTTCTGTATTTTCTCTCCAGATGTTTTTACAACTTTCTTTATGTCTTTGCTGTTCCTTGTTTCATTATGATGTGTCTAGGTATGTTTTTCTAGTTATTTGTCTTACTTGAGATTCACTGGCTTCCTGAATATCAGGTTTGAGATTTATCAGTAATTCTGGAAATAATTGGAACACCTACTAGACTTATGGTAGACTTTCTCAATTTATTCATGAGTCTTAGCCACTTTTTCATATTTTCTATCTTTTTGTGTCCTTGAACTAACTTCCAGATAGTTACTTTAAATCTCTTTTCCAGATTACAAGTTCTGTTTTTATCTGTTTAATCTGCTAGTTTACATATCCACTGAATTTTTAACTTCTAGAGACTCTATTTTTATAGTGACCTGTTCCTTGCTTATATTTTTAGGTCTTTTTATTATTTCTTAAAACATAATAAACCTATACTTATATCCTGTATTTGATAACTTCAATACCTGAAATATTTGTAGCTCTAATTTTGCTGACTGTCATTTATAGTACCTAGTTTGTTTATGTTTTGTGATATGTGGCTATGAGTTCATGTTCTTGGTACTTTATCCTTGAGAATTCTTAGAAACCTGAGTTGCAGCTGAGAACTCCAGAAAAGATTTGTGCTTCCTGACATACAGATGGCCAATAGGCACATGAAAAGATGTTCATCATTGCTAATTATTAGAGAAATGCAAATCAAAACTATGATGGGGTACCACATGACACCGGCCAGAATGGCCATTGTAAAAAGAAGTCTACAAATAATAAATGTTGGAGAGGATGTGGAGAAAAGGCAACCCTCTTACACCGTTGGTGGGAATGTAAATTGATGCAGCCACTATGGAAAATAGTATGGAGGTTCCTCAAAAAACTAAAAATAGAGTTGCCATATGATCCAGCAATCCCAGTCCTGGACATATACCCAGACAAAACTATATTTCGAAAAGATACATGCACCCCCATGTTCATAGCAGCACTATTTACAATAGCCAAGATATGGAAACAACCTAAATGTCCAGCAACAGAAGAATGGATAAAGAAGATGTGAGATATATATATACACACACACAATGGAATATTACTCATCCATAAAAAGAATGAAATAATGCCTTTTGCAGCAACATGGATGGACCTAGAGATTATCACACGAAGTGAAGTAAATCAGAAAGAGAAAGATAAATACCATATGATATCACTTATATGTGGAATCTAAAATACAACACAAATGAACATATCCTGAGGTTTGCCTCCCTCTTAGGACTTGCCATTTTTTAATAAAACAGTATGTACCATTCTGCCTCAGCTATGTTCTACTTTCCATTTAGCAATAAAGCTTTGGGAGAGATTTCTAAATTCGTATCCTGTACCTCAACCTGTGTTCAATTTTGTGTGACATAGGAGACCTTTGTGCCAGTCTCAGAGTCAAGACTGCTGTTCAGTATTGGTACACATTTTAAGGACATCCAGGAGAACCACTGGGCCTCTGGGACTACATACTCTCCCTCGTACAAGGTCGTGGTGCAAAGTTCTTGGCAGATTTCACATACTCTTCTGGCCAATAAAGTGTTTCTGGGCTATTTCTTTCCACATTTATTCTGTGATCCAGATCATAGGCACTTTTTGTTGTCAGGCTGGCAAAAAACCTGGGCATATAAAAAGAAAATCAGAGAAGTCAAGGGTTACCAAAGAAATAAGAAGCAGTGATAAACAGTTAGAGGGAGACATTTACAGACCTTCTGAAAGATGGAGAGCCTAGCAAATTCCACTTCTTAACTTCTCCAAGCTCATAATTCATGCTTGTACCCTTACATAGAAAGCCCTTCACTGCTTTCTAGGCTTAAAAGAAGTTGGGATGCTGAAGAGCTTGTTCTTGAGTTGCTGTCACATGGATGGTTTTGACTAGGCTCAATGGCAAAAGTGAAAGCTTTCAGTTGTTTTGTGTAGCTTTGTGTTACAAAAATTAAGGTAATTTTAAAAAATCATAATTAATTTAATATTCTTGTTTCTCCATGGGGAAAAATTGGTGCCAGGCCAGGAAAGGTTATTCTGGAATTAAGTAGGAAACTTGCACACAAAATGTTGTGGTTAAAGCTGCTTCTTTCTGGAACTCCAGACCCTTAATCTGGGAGTGGCTAGATGGGAACACACATTTGTAAAAATCATCAAGCTGTAAGGTGTATGCTCTTCCCTGAAAGTGAGCTGTACCACTGTATCTCAGTTTAAAGGAGACAAAGAGGACCTGACAGTGTAGAGGGTAGATTGGTGTTGAGTTCATCTTTTGAATTCCCATTAGCACTTAAGAGACAGACTAGTGGCTCCTTAGTCCAACCTTCTCCACTGTTCCCACACGTTTTCCTGACCTCTCCACGATATCACCTCGACCACAACAGGAACATCATCACCTTTTCCCTCCCCACCAGCTAATGGGAATTCCACTAGAATCTTCTTGATAGGTATGGGGAAGTCACATCAAGACCTGGGAAGAAGGCTATTCTGATATATAAAAGAAAGAAAGCATTGCTGTTGTCCTGTGCTACACGGCTGTGAACTCTGGATTCACAGAGCTGACTCAGATCTCGGCGAGGATCTTTGACAAGCAACCTCTGCTCTTTGAAAATCCCTCGTGTTCTTTTTAAAAGAACCCCTATTTTATAAGTTTCCAAACTTCTCTCAGGCTAGAACAGATATTGTAAACCTCATGCTAAGGCAAATATAGGGCCTCCCTTGGAGGCGTACGAAGTTTCGATTTTTTCTGTTTATTTCTCTGGCATAGCTGGTGTTATGTTGATGGCCAATAGACATGAATGCGGAACTACTCTGAGGTGGGATGTTTCAGTCCATAGCATGCTTACCTCGATTCTCTTTCATTTCTCTTCTCTGGTTCAGTCAAGTTCATAGAAGCATTATCTACTGGAAAAGGAAGTTAAAGCAATCTAGGTTCTCTCCAAAAAAAAAGCAAAACTTAAAATATTTGTTAAAGGGTGGATGGAGGGGAGTAAGTACACCTACTTCGCTCATCACAATCATCTTCCCATCCTCCTGGCCTCTTCCTCCCTCTCTCCTCATCCTCCAACCCCATACTCTCTTCTTGAGCTACATGCGCACCCATTGCCAGCCCTCCATCACCTTGTAGATTTAGGTAAAACGTCCTCTCTCAGCATTTGAATGATAAGCTTTGGTAAGTAAATGAACACATTCATCAGATTTATGGATACCAAATGAATATTTTTGTACATTCAAACATGGCCAAATGCACCTAACTGGTTGTTAATCAATATAGCCTCAAAATAACATGTTCTCCTGTCCACCTCCCCAAATTTCAAGAGGAAGAAAAAAGCGAGAGTGGAAGCAAAGCATACACAGGCATAGTTTGGCAGCTTAAAAAAGGGCTTAAAAAGTTTTAGGTGAACCTTGGCTTTTGTCTCTCAGCCCTCAGGGGAAAATGTGAGCTTGTTGCCTCGTTGAAAAAATAGCATAGCCCTTGACAGGCTGGATTCTTTGATCCTCCAATGTTATAGTGATTTCTCCAGTGCCCTCCTACACCCCATCCCTCCTCACCCCCCCACCTTACTGGGGCTTTGTAACCTGATGCTCCATAAAGAGCATTTCCACAAGAGCATTAAGACATGTCCCCACATAATATTAAACCTGTCCCCCGAATGCCCTCCTCCTCCCAAGCACAGTCCCCCCCGCCTCCACCATGAGGCTGGGCTGGCAGGAGAAGCTGGCTCAGCTGTTTCAAATTAGGGGCAATGGGAGGCTTCCTTGTAATATATGACTTAATCAGGGGTCTCTGAAGGAAACAGTCCAAACTGAGTCTGGAAATGACCCGAAATTGGACTTCATAAACCTCCTTTGGCTTTGGAGCTGGGAAGGAATTGGAGTCTCTCATAGGTGTGTTATACGTTATCATTAGTAGATGGATAGCTGTCCTTGGACACCCATAGGAATGAAGTATGCTGTGTGGCGGTTGTGTGTTATTAGATAAAATCCAGGATGCCTAGTTAAGTTTGATTCAGATAAATAATATTTTTTTAGTATCAATGTCCCAAATATTTCATGGCAACCATAGTGTTATTGATGTTATTGTGCTATAGTCTTATAGTGTTATTGCACTAATTTCCAGGAGTGAAGGAGCCATGGTATTCTTGATATTACCTCCTTCCTACTAAGGTGAGGCTCAAACTTCTGTAAGGCTCCATCTGAAAACGATGGGTCATTTTTTTTTTTTTCTATTGGTGCATGGTTTCTCCTTAAGTCTAGTTTCCCGTCACTCTTATTCAGGTGAGGAGCTAAAGTTAGCCTCATGAGTAAGAAGGAAATTGCTGCCTATAGGCACCCCCCCCCCCATAAACCAGAAGCTGAATGCTTAAAATGTTGTCATTATATGCGTACAGATGGCCGATAGGCACATGAAAAGATGCTCAACATTGTTAATTATTAGAAAAATGCAAACCAAAACTACAATAAGGTACCACCTCACACCAGTCAGAATGGCCATCATTAAAATGTCTACAAATGACAGATTCTGGAGATGGTGTGGAGAAAAGGGAACCCTCTTACACTGTTGGTGGGAATGTAAATTGATGCAGCCATTAAGGAAAACAGTATGGAGTTTCCACAAAAAGCTAAAAATAGAGTTGCCATATGATCCAGCAATCCCAGTCCTGGGCATATACCCAGACAAAACTATAATTCGAAAAGATACGTGCACCCCCATGTTCATAGCAGCACTATTTACAATAGCCAAGACATGGAAACAACCTAAATGTCGATCGACAGACGAATGGATAAAGAAGATGTGGTATATATACACATATATATGTATATATATGTATATATATAACAGAATATTACTCAACCATAAAAAAGAATGAAATAATGCCATTTGCAGCAACATGGATGGACCTAGAGATTATCGTACTAAGTGAAGTAAGTCAGAAAGAGAAAGACAAATACCATATGATATCACTTATATGTGGAATTTAAAATACAACACAAATGAACACATCTACGAAACAGAAACAGATTCACAGACATAGAGAACAGACTTGTGGTTGCCAAGGGGAAGCGGGGGTGAGGGAGGGATAGACTGGAAGTTTGGGATTAGCAATGCAAACTATTATATGTAGAATGGATAAACAACAAGGTCCTACTCTATAGCACAAAGAAGTATATTCAATATCCTGTGATAAACCATAATGGAAAAGAATATGAAAAGGAATGTATATATACGTATAATTGAATCACTCTGCTATACAGCAGAAATTAACACAACATTGTAAGTCAACTACACTTCAGTAAAATAAATTTTTAACAATGTTGTCATTATATGCATTGATTCTATATCGTACAGCTTTATCATCCTACTAGTTGTATTACTTGATGTTACTCAGATGAGTCATTACCATTGCCCGTCATCAAATAAAAAATAGAAACATATGAAAGGAACATTTGAGTTGCTATCATTTCCTCTAATGGTAATAATTTAGACATTTTTGTCATGTTTTTCAACTTTGTAGCAAAGCTGCATTATAAATTACATTTGTCATTGTAGTTTGAAGCTCACAGAAAAATGCCTTATGAGAAAGGAGGTAGAGATGTCAGAGCTGCTTTATCATAATATTGAGAAAGAAGTCAGAAGGCTCAGGGAGGAGACAATGTTAGAATAGATTTATTATAAGACTCGAGAATCTGCCACTAGACTATATTCTCTGGGAGGACTCGGAGTATACTCTTCTCACTAAGGGTAGAAGGATCTCATTGGGGGTGGGCATCCGTGTTTTTGAGCTTGTGGTAAATGGTGGTACATGCTCCCATGGTCCTAGAGAACCCTTGGAAAGGTATAGTCCTGGGACTCCAGCATCCCCGTTTCTCCCAAACCAAATCGCTCCAACAGCAAACCCCAACTTCCTCTTGCATGTATGCCACCCCAAAATGGTTATGTCAGTGGTAATACTCCTGATTATCCTTCCTAAGGATACATCCTCTGTCAGGTGGCAGAGTCCTGCTAGGAGGTGTACACCCAAAAGGGAAACTTTTGATCACCCCAGACAGAGATATAGCTAGTGGACAAAACAGGAAGAAAAAAACACAGTATTCAAAGTTTATTAGATTGGGTAAAGGAATAGGAAGCCCCAAAGCATCCCTCCTGCCAGTTAGGAAGAACAGGACATCTGAGGATTAAAGAGATTTCTCAAGAATTACAATAGGAAATGAGGGTGGGGTTGCAAGCAGTAAACAGAAGGAAACACTGTGGCAGTGAAAAATTAGGTAAGATTTGCAAGAGCCAACACTGAGGAAACCAAGAGATAGAATCATGGCACAGAACAAAAAAGCCAAAGAAGAGCTTGGTTAGAAGGACCAACTCCACACAGAAGATACAATAAGAAAAGACAAGAGAGGAAAGTATTCCAATGGTGCAGGCAACCCGCTTGCCCAGAAAGTTCATAAGGAAAGGGTAGATATATTAACATCATCAACACAGGAGGCAAAAACAAAGTTAGGTAGCAATAAGGAATGTGATGGCATGAGTCAAAGAGGGAAAGAAAGGGATTAATAATTAAAAAGGAAAATTAAGCAAGCAAAGATACAGACTTTAAATTTTTATTTTTATTTATTCCTGTTCCCACATTTTATTGTATTTCCCTGGCAGACATCCCACACTCTGGTAAGTCTGGGGGAAGGGGAGGGGTTGGCAGAAAAATGTTGCTTTGGGGATTTGAATCTTATTACTTGGTGCTGTTAGTGTTGGGCAGACATTTATAAAAATTACATGCTGTAGTGGCAGGTCATTTTTTAAAAAAAATGAATCCTGAGTTTCAAATTTAGGACAAAGGTGAGGGTTTAAAAGAAATAAAGGGAAATAAGACGAAGGCAAAGGGAAGGTGGGATGCCGGGTGGCGGCAGTTGGCTTGGAGGGAGCTGGAAAACCCGCCAGTGACCAGGAAGAGAGGAACCCAGCTGCCAGATCCCTGCTGGACGAGAGACATTTACTTCCTGGAACTTGTCTTTTTGGCTGTTTACTTCCGTAGGGATTTTCCCTTGAATTAACACTAGTAGCCAGAAGCTTAGACAAAATCATTGGAATTGGGTTTGGAGGTTAGATACCGTCATGATTAGCTCTGCTTTTCACGCTTTTATGACTATTTTTAATCTCTCTTTGTTTGCTCTCATCTTCTGCTCAGGAAAAGTTTAGCACATCTCACTGCCCCCATGTGGGTCCCCTCCCCCCGTCCCATCCTCTCCTGGCCTTTGCTCTTCACCTTCTTTGTGAGAGGACCAGAGGCATATTAGGGCGACACCTGTCTGAGGTCTGTGATCTGACCTCCGGCATTGCTCCTACATTGATTCTGTCTCCTGGGATGGGATCTGCAATCCCACTGAGAACCTCACAGCCGGGACCACAGCTGCCTTTGCAGCAGCTTCTCAGCTTCTTGCTCCTCAGGAGAGCGGCATCCTTCCTCCGAGCCACGCATTCCAGACTTGCCTTCCTTCTTCTTGCTGCAGCTTTGTAGGGCCATTTTCTAAAAACATTCACCAGAGGGGCGAAGGAATGTTTCCTTACAGGTGCCTATTTCCCCAAGTGACTTTTGTTAAAAGGCCGCCCGGGAGAACATTTACAATCTAAATGGTCTACAGAGATTGCCTCACTGTGTGGTATCCTCTTTAGCTAAGAGCTCTCTGGGGCCCAGGTTGGGGAGGTAGAGGCAGCCCACACAGGGCTCCCTCCCCAGCACCGCCTAGCCTGGCCCCTGTCTCCACAGACTGCCTTGCCGCCTCTGAAAAGCAGATTCTGTAAAGTGATATTTTTCCCTCTTCTAATCTCAGAAAAGTTGTCAGACTGGTTCTGAGCCTCCCCATAGGCACTGTTCTTTGCTACAAAATTGGATGTGTGGTGCTGGGTTTAATCATGAAACTAGTGTATTTAGGACCACTGAAAAAGATTTTCACAGGGAAGTGTCTTTGAAATGATTCTCAGTTGCTCAGTGTCTTGCTTCAGTTCTGTCCTCCTTTTTAGCTTGTGTGCATTTTTTGCTATTTCTTCAGCGTGGTACAGACCAGAGAAGCATTATCCTCAGTAGCATCCTTGTGTATATCTCTTTTAACTATGTTTTTGGGACTCAGGCGGCGTTTTACTTCAAAATTCCCTCATACACATGGACTTGGAGAGATACAGACTAGACTCATATTTCCTGTATTAAAATACTTGCACAAAAACACTGTTCTTTCTAGTTTATCAAACAAGCTAATGTGTCTCCCGAGAATTTTGAGTTCAGACATGAAAAACTCTGTGAACCTTTTTGTGTGTGAATCATTTGAGCTTTGGACGGGTTTCCTCATGGGGAGATATGATTGCATAAAATATTCTGCTTCTACCTAAAATGTTTCAGGAGATGATCTTTCAGCAAAGACTGTTAGTTTTACAATGGATAAGCAGTGTTTGAGAAAATAAACTCTGCATGAACAAAAAGCTTTCAGCTTCTTGCATACATTCTGTCTTCTCACAAGACCAAAGAGCTCTCATGAGTTCCTGAAATTTGAACCTCAAAGATTCAACTAATTGATCTATTCCTGTTTCTACATTTTATTCCCAGTGGCCATTTTCACACCCATCCCATTTAGGAGACCTGGAAAACTCGGGAGATATTTTCGGCCTGTCAGGACACACTTTTTTTTTCTTTAACTTTTAAAAAAGAGCCATTGACTCTCTCTCTCTCTCTCTTTTTTTTTTTTTTAAACTTTGCACCAACCAGTCCAACTCTTCATCTTTTTGAATCACCCCAGGGGACTTAAGCTCTGAAACCCAATTCCCCTTAAGCAAAGATATTTCATAGGCTTTTAGAAGTGGAAAGGATCCGAGAATCGTTAGTCTCACCCATTTCAACAGTTTCAACACAGGAAAGGATCCAGGGAGAGGGAGAAGGAATCCCACAATACCGGGGAAACTTTACACAGAAAGAAAAGATTGTTGCAACCTTCAGATTCCACATACCTTCCACTGTGGAGCTCCATAAAATGGCCTACATCACAGGGACAAGAAAGAGTGGGGTGGTGAGGGCTAAAGATTTCACTTTCAGTTTGGGTTGAAAATGAAGCAACAGTGTTTCCCTAC
>NW_006799221.1:84318-130584 GCF_000442215.2 Lipotes vexillifer | reverse complement strand
GTTTCCCTACAACCCATTTCTTTAGCTTTCAGACAGTCTAGAGTGTCTTACCTGTGAGGCCGCAACTGAGATGAGCTGAGCACGATTTCCACTGCCTGCGGCCTACAACTTCATCTCTGGCTCCTACCATTTGGCCCAGTTTCAGCTTCTCTCCAATTCCTGCCCCCCCCACCCCCCGCCTCGTGGGAAGACTCTGTTGCCTGATCTTTATTGCTCATTTCCCACACTCCATTATACAGAGTGGCATCAGCCTCTGAATTTATTTATTAGGACTCAGGTCTACAATATACAGCCCCACGCTTCAGCCATAGTCAGCACCCAAGAGGAAGGGCCAGAGGCTTGCAAAAGAGCCAACCCTCTGGAGACCCCTCGGAGCCAAACTGGTTTTTCAAAACTTCACACTCACAATCCCACAGTCCAGACGGGCAGCCGCAAACCTTGTAGGGGAGTGCATTTGCAAGTGGCAACCTTATACCCACATGTCTGGCCTTCGCTTGGGACACTAGCTCTATTTTTAAAAATTAGCATTTTGCCTAATAAGCTTAACCTTTGTCATTGATGTTCCCATTCAATACATTTAAGCGTGGTACAGACTTAAACTGTGTATTTTTTTAAAAAAATAACAACAGGTAATACAGGTAATACATTTACATTGTGCATAACTCAAAATGATATTAAAAATATATGCGTTGAGAAGTCTCACTCCCACCTCTGACCCTGTGTACCCATCCCCACCCCTTGTGTGTAACCACTTGTATTAGTCTTTTACATATCCTTTATTTTCACTTTTCCACCTGTTTTTTAAATAAGCCTTTTATTTTAGAATAGCTTTAGATTTACAGAAACATTGCAAAGATGATACAATAAGGTTTTGTATTCTCCTCACCCAATTTCCTCTATTAGTATTATCTTACAGTACCATGGTATATTTGTCACAGCTAAGAAATGAGCATTGTATGTAACTATGAACTAAATTCCACACTATTCATCTTTCACTAGTTTTTTCACTAATGTCCTTTTTCTGGTCCAGGATCCCATCCAGGATGCTGCATTAGTCATCATGTCTTTTTTGACTCCTTTTGGCTATGACACATTCACAGATTTTACTTGTTTATTTTATTTATTTACTTTTTTTATTTTTATTTTTTGCGGTACACGGGCCTCTCACTGTTATGGCCTCTCCCGTTGCAGAGCACAGTATCCGGATGCGCAGGCTCAGCGGCCATGGCTCACGGGCCCAGCCGCTCCGCGGCATGTGGCATCTTCCTGGACCGGGGCACGAACCCGTGTCCCCTGAATCGGCAGGCGGACTCTCAACCACTGTGCCACCAGGGAAGTCCTACTTGTTTATTTTTAATTAAAATTTTTTATTGGGTAAAGTTGACATGTAACATTGTGTAAGCTTAGGGTGTAGAGCATGGTGTTGCTTTGATATATTTATATATTGTAATATGGTTGCCGTTGTAATGATATTTATCAAATTACATACTTGTAGTACAGTATTATTGTCTATATTCCATATACCGCATGTTAGATCTCTATGGCTTGCTTAGTACTTGTTATGAGTTTGTACCATTAAACGCCATCAATCTTATCCCTGTGCCCCACCTCCCCTGGTAACCACCAGTTTACACTGTTTGTTTGTTTACAGGTTTGACGTTTTTAGGTTCCACATACAAGTGATATCATACAGTACTTGTGTTTCTGTCTGACTTATCTTGCTTAGCGTAATGTGCTCAGGGTTCATCCATTTTGTTACAAATGACAAGATTTCCTTCTTTCTCATGTCTGAATAATATTCCATTGTGTGTATATACTACATCTTTCTTATCCATTCATCCATTGATGGGCATTTGAGTTGGTTCCATATCTTGGCTATTGTGAATAATGCTGCGATAAATATGGGAGTGTATGTATCTCCTGTTTTCATCTCCTTTGGGTATATACCCAGAAGTGGAATTGCTGGATCATATGGTAGCTCTATTTTTAATTTTTTGAGGAACCTCCCTATCGTTTTCCACAGTGGTTGGACTAATTTATATTCCCACCAACAGGGTGTAAGTCCCCTTTCACTATAGCCTCGCCAGCCCCTGTTGTGTCTTGTCTTCTTGATGATAGCCATTCTAACAGTGGTGAGGCAACATCTCATTGTGGTTTTCAGTTGCATTTCCCTAGATTTTTCTTGTATTTGATGACTTTGACGGTTTTGAGGAGTGTGCTGGGTTGTGTATTTTGTAGAATATCCCTCAATTGGAGTTCGTCTGATTTTTTTCTCATGATTAGGCTGAGAGGAAGACCACAGAGCTGTACTGCTATTCTCATCACATCATATCAGCAGGTACATGCTGTCAACATGACATTACTGTTGAGGTTGACCTTGATCACCTGGCTGGGGTGATGTTTGCCAGGTTTCTCCATTGGGAATTTACCTTCCACCTCCTCCCTCCTTTTCATACTCAGCTCTTTGGAAGCAAGTCCCTAAGTGCAGCCTGCAATGTGGGGTGGGGAATACAGTGTTCCTTAGTCCATGTTTGGTGTAAATTGGCTGGGCCCCTGGGAACGCCAAACCTCATGCTAAGGCTGTTCCTCCAGTGGAGGCTCCAAAGTCAGACTTTCTCAGCAGGATCTCACCTCCTGACAGGCTCACGAATTCTCAGAGGCAACTCATACACTTACCAGTTGCCGGGCTTTCACTCTATCATTTTAATCATGCTTTTATAGCGACCCCTCTGCATCAAAATCTGATTTTACGAGGGTGAATCCCACAACACTCTGGCGCTAGGGTAATGCTCTCTGCATTAAATTTCAGTGGATTTGCACTGGATTTTGGTTTGATCTGAGTCCTGAAAAAGAATGTGTGGCTCACAGGACAGTCAGTGTTTGGGCGGGTTGATGCACACGGGCTTGTAATGGCATGTGTGTTTTGTAGTCCTAGCTCTGGAACTTCCTGTTGGGAAATAAAACTCTTTGAACTTATTTCTGTTTTACCACTGCCTCCCACACTGTGGGCTTGGGAAGTTCATTCTCCCGGGACCTCAGAATTGCCACCTGCCAAGTGGAGAGGGCAACATGAGGCCCCAGCAGAGCATCTTGCTAAACACTTCGTAACCGGGATTGCACGGACTAAAGATGGACAGCTCTTGGTGTCAGAGGTGATGGGCTATGAAGACATTGGGGCACAGAAGTCCTCCTCTGTCCCTTGGGAAGGGTTCAAAGGGCGAGGTGCCTGGGGGTGTGATAGCACTCATGAGCTCTCCTAGGTTCTGGGGGAGACAGCTCTGCTTGCGCATGAGCAGGTATTGTCTGCCCTGTTACTGCAGCAGTAACATGGAAACTCCTCTTTTTTCAACGAGCTTATAAAAATGAACAAGGCAAAAGCAAA
The DNA here is from genome assembly GCF_000442215.2 of Lipotes vexillifer. NCBI lineage: Eukaryota > Metazoa > Chordata > Mammalia > Artiodactyla > Lipotidae > Lipotes > Lipotes vexillifer. The sequence goes on along the minus strand of NW_006799221.1, from coordinate 127,202 downwards.
ACAACATACTCTGGTGGAAATGTATATTCTCGAAAAATATAAATATAATCACAGGAATGGGAGTGTTTTTATTTTTTATACTTATTGTTTTTTGGTTGTGCTGCAAGGCTTGAGGGATCTTACTTCCCCAACCAGGGACTGAACCCGGGGCCATGGCAGTGAAAGTGCTGAGCCCTAACCACCAGACTGCTAGGGAGTGGGAGTGTTTTAATGAGAAGCAAATTACCTACATCAACCAATGTGGCTGATAGAACTGACTGACAAAACGAAAATCATCTACCAAATCCTGGAAGGCCCTTTAAGACCCTGCTAGAGGCTCACCTCTGTTCCAGCACAGTCTTGACTGTAGGTGAATTACACCGTGTCAGATTCTCAGTACTCACTAGCTCTTTCAATTAACAAGCATTTATTGGCCTCCACTCTAAGCCAGGTACTGTATTAGTTATTCATCCTAAAAAGAATGAAAAATATTGTTTTAAGTGTCAGCACTACCTTCGTGACTCATTAAAATCTTTTAAATACATTTTTCCAGGACCAAAATATACATCTTCAAGCCAAAGATTATATTATTTCTTGGCCACACCCTTCATCAAGTCATCTTTTCTCTTCCACACTCTGCCCTGGCCCCAAAGGGAGTTAGAAGAGGAAAGTATCTGCAGGATGTTGTGGGTCAATTAAATAGAAAGGATGTGACAACTTGATGTGGGTTTGTGATGTTTCAATTGGTTTATGCCCGGCTGGGGTGACAGATATTTATGGGGCAATTGCATCATACTTCTCTTGCTTTCCTTAATCACAAAAATGTGCCAGAAAACTGGATGTTGTGGATAGACTGTGGAATTACGTGGTTCCCACAAAGCATGGTGTTTGGCAGTGATTGGCAGACGATGATTGTCACTGATGCTTCTGAGTTCTCTGAAGTTCTCTCTTGTGAGGCAAACGGCTGAGCTTTTGGTCATTCCTGATAAAGGCCTAAATATTATACCCAAGGCTTGTCTTGTCCTGTATGCTGAGTGAGCCGTTGACTGATAATGAGAGAAGTCCCCTACCCAAGAATATTCTATCAGCCTCCACCCCAACATCTCCTACCACCATCATCCCCTCCCACCAACAAATCTTTCTCAGATACCCTTGGCCGCCACCACTAGTCTTTTAACAGTGAACTATACATTCACTGAGATGGGTGGTGCTTTGGTCCATCATTAGCCATTAGCAGACTAAATGTGTTTATTGGATTAATTTAGCCCCCTCTGCAAGGCCCAGATAGATTAAGGGGACAAATGGTATTTTTTTGATGACAGAGAAGGAAAATCTAGAACAGCAACAACAAAAGTCTAGATTGATTGGCAGCATGGAACGCTGGTTAATCATGTGGCTCTAAGAGTCTAACTTCTGCCCTTCTGTTATGATCTTCCAGTTTCATAACTTCTTGCTACTTCAGTTTCTGCATTTGTACAAGAGGAATGATAATAATAAGAGATTCTTATTCAGACATGATGGGGCACAGAAGTCCTCCTCTGTCCCCTGGGAAGGGTTCACAGGGCGAGATGCCTGGGGGTGTGATAGCACTCATGAGCTCTCTGAGGTTCTGCAGGAGACTGCCTGCGCATGAGCAGGTATTGTCTGCCTTGTAAGATTGCGGTTGTGAGGATTAAGTGAGAACCAGTTTTAGAGGAGTGCATGGGAATGCCTGGCAAACAGCAAATGCTTAATAAATATTACATCTTGGAGAGGGACTTGAGCAACGAGCTGTTAGCATGAGGGCCCTGGGAACCCTGGGAACATGGAGGGGAAGAAGAAACATCCCAGAGTAAAACATGTTCCAAAAATAAGACTCACATTCATTTTGCTAGGAACTGGTTTCTATCCCCAAGTGCGGATCTCATAAACTCTTATTCTCAACCCTCCCTCCAATATCTTCCAAGATTCCATCCACAATCAACAAAGGGATTATCAGCTCCAATTTCTGGGGAGAGAATCGTTTTACCCTTAAACCAGAAGAAGGGGGACTCCCTGCATTTTCTGCCTCAGGGGTCAAGTGTCGTCAAGTTTTCCATTCATTTGATAGAGATCATGCCCACACCAGGTTGCTGCGGTAGCTTAGGTGACAAGTACAATAATTCGGTAATTTGACTGTTGAACCTTCAGGAGACAAGAATTGCTTGAGTCCAACACAGGCACAAGGACAGAAACAAGGTCAAAAGTTGAAGCTTAGAAGACAGAGAGAAAAGCAATCTTTTCAAGTCTAGACAGCATATTAACAGAAGGGCTTAATATGTTGCTCTGTTTATAGGAGCCTTTTGCTGACAGCAGTGAACATGAGCCCTTTTTTCTCCCCATTCTGCAAGTTCCCTTCTGCTGTGTCGTTATAGCCACCTCTTCCCGTGAGCCCGTGGAGGACTGGCCATCAGAAGCTATGGCTGGGGTCTGCAGGGCAGGGGGAAACAGGAAGGGGAAAAAGAACTGGAGGGTTGATATTTTGGGGGCTGAAGGTGAATTCACCACATCAGTCTACTAGCAGCTCACAGCTATATTTTAGTCTTCCCATGATTTTTTTCTAGAAATGTTATAATAGTAAACGAGAGAATAGGCAGGTCATCAAACATTTTCTATATGCATTTTTATTTTCCTAAGGAAGGCAATTTGGGAAAGATACTTTCTTTCATTTTTAATCATTTTTTAAATTATAAAATGACTGGTTAGAGTATTGGGCAGTAGCTGATGGGAATATAAATTCATTTCAACTTTCTGGAAAGTATTTTGGCAGTATATAATAAAAAGTCATCAAAAAGGGTATATCCTTGATGCAGAAATTCCATTGCTAGGATTTTATACTATGGGAATAGTAGTATAAATATTTATAGGAGAGAATGTTCCTCACAGAAGTATTTAGAATAGCCCCCCAAATGGAAATTATCTAAACACTCTGAAATAGGGGATGGGTTAGATACAATATAATGTGAATGCCAAGCAGCCACTCAAAACCTCCCTTAGAGAAATATTTAATAGCAGTGAGACATAAGGCAGTGTTTCACATCACAGACTTCAGAGGCCTTGAATTTGAGCTGCTGTATGAGGGTAGTGATACCAACCTCACAGGGGTATTAGAAGGACAACGGAGGTAAAGAAGATAAAAATGAGATCAATGTATGATGACGATGTCATTGTTGGGTAAAAAAGCAGATTTCCTTGATTAGCTCTGGTAGTTTTCTGGTGGCATCTTTAGGATTCTCGATGTATAGTATCATGTCATCTGCAAACAGTGACAGCTTTACTTCTTCGAAAAGCAGATTTCAAAACAGAATGGCCAGTAAAGTAACAATATATCGTTCATTTAAATATTATATATATATATGCACGGCTTTACTACGTACATGTCTTTAATGTGTATATACATATATAGTACATTATATGTGCATATATGTATGTATGTATGTATGTATATGATATGCCTAGAAAAAGACTAGAAGGATATACACAAAATGTTAAAAGTAACTAGCTCTGGGTAGTGGAATTACAGGTGGATTTAATTTTTTTATTTTTCTGTATTCTTCAAAGTTTTAAATCCTGAATTTATGTGGCTTTTGTCATCAGGAAATTTCATAACACCAGGAGTAAAATCCACCATTTAACTCTGATATTAAAAATGCTAAATCCGTTCTCTATGAAGAACAAGAATCTGCAAGGGGCCGGGTGTGGGGAGTAAAGTGCACCATACAACGAAGCTCTTTAACCTGGAGAGAGACCGCAGGAAAGACTTGACCTCTCAGGAGGCGTCCAGTTATTGGAACAAAGTTCCGCTGTAGTCAGAGACCAGAGCTGTGGAGTCTGTCTGCCATTGTTCACCTGAGGCACCTGAATGGGTAAGCAGGTTTCTCATAATTTGTGTACTGGGCTCTGGTTACATAAGCCACTAGCTGTTTGTGTAAATGGCTCTTTTACCCTGGTCTGAATTGGACGGAGTCTGTTTGATAGAGCAGCTTATATAACCGAAATCTGAGACTGAAGGAAGGATTTGGCCTGGACTGTTGATTGCATGGGAGGGTGGGTTGGAGAGGAAGCTTCCAGAGCAAGAGGCTCTTATTTTGAGGCAGTGAATTAGAGCAAATTGTTCCCCGCACTCCACCTAACCACATTAACACAGTGGGATCTAGCCCATCGATAGAAATGGGTTCTATTCCTTCTTCTGGGGAGGGAACAGGGCTGTTTCTCTCCAAGGATCAAACAAGGTTAAGATATGCATGCACGCACGGACACCGGTGGAAATGCCAAGTTTAATAGTCATTCCACGGCTTGTGTCCCATTGACATTCCAACACCCTTCTGTTTTTTAAAGCTCAAAAACATTTTCCTAACGGTTTTGGGGGGGGGGGATTTTATTTTTGCAAGAGTGGGTGTGTTTGTTGCCTTTTTTTCTTCCTTGAAAACTAGTTCAATTTTTTCCTTTTTCCCTTCCTGAATTTTAATGGGCCTGAAAGTTGGAGTCTGCCAGAATTTGAACATTCAGAAAAGAAAGGTACAAGATCTTCCTCTCTCGAAAGCCAGCCTAGCGTGCATTTTTCAGGCCTTTCTCCCACACCCACTCAGCTTAAACCACGGAGGCTGCGTGGTGCTGGCCAAGGACTCCACTGTAAGCGCATATGCTTCCTGTTTTGTCTTTCACCTCATCTGGACCCCGGGGTAGACTCAATTCTCATCTCTGAGGCTCTGTTATTTCAGTCTTTGGTCTCAATGTCACTCAATCAGGAAAATGCTAATTCCTCAGCAGGGAGAGGAAAGTCATAACTCTCTTCTTAGCTTTATATTAAATCCCCCAGAATCCCCCAAACAAGTAGCCCAACCCTCTTACCTCTATTTCTCCATCTGTAAAGGGAAGAACTGTGAAGTGTGTTTAAGTCCTCATACCAGCAATCCCTGAAAGCCGTTTGGGCTCAGTTTAGGTTGTGCCTCATTATCTCAAAAGGTGTAGAGAAAGTATCAGATCATCTAAATGGCATTCATCTTAATCAATACATGTAAGTCAAATGTGTATCGATCCATATTTAGAACAGAAGTGTATACTCACAGGCGCAGAGGAGATGTATGTAAACTCTGACCACCCCCGTACACTCAGTGATTGCCAGTGGGATCCCCTCTTACCTCCTAGTTACTTCTCTGTCCCTGCCTCCACCAAAAGGACTCCCTTTTTATTCAGAACCCCACCTCCATGAAGAACTTGTCCAAATTTCATACCAGAGGGATGACAGTCTTTTAGCATAGTTCTTACAGCAGTGTGAATCACTAATATGATTAATCCTGCCGAGGAGAGTTGCTAATTTTTATTCTAGGATGTCCTCTATTGTAAGATCTACCACCAATTTATTAATAGCTTTAAGGGGAGGAAGGAAAAACTACTACATGAATTGTATACAGTAACAGGGAGATACATCTCAAGTTCAGGGGAGGAAAATGCACAAGACATTGAGAGATCTGCAAAGAGGGCATTTGTTTACTGTGGTTAAATAGGCGTGTAGACTCGAGGGAATTGCCTGGGTAAGATCCCTGCACCACAGTCGGCTGTGTGACCTTGGGCAAGTGACAACCTCTCTGTGTCTCAGTTTCTTTGATCATAAAATGGGGATACTAGTGCCAGTCACACAGAGTTATTGCAAGGATTGAAGGATTTAATACATGTAAAGTGCTTAGAACAGTGCTTGGTAACCAATCAACAAATATTAGGGTAATTGTTAATCCAGATGAATCTTTATTTTTCTTGTTCCAAACAAATCTGATGCAATATAGAGAACTTCTCCCCAGAAAAAAATACAAAACCTGTGCAGACACACAGAATTTATATACAAGCTTGGGGGTTTTCAAGGCTCTGTGAAGTCCATTGATATTCCTCATTCACTTGGTGGAATCTAGAGGGATCCACCTGGGGCAGCACAAGCCTGGGCTTTGGAGTCAGGCCGACTTGGGTTTTAAGTCTGACCCAGCCGCTGATTAGCAGTGTGGCCGTGGGCAAGTTCTGTGACCTGTTTACATCATATCTCCTCACTTATAAAATGGGTGTAACAACAGTACCTGCCCTGTGGACTTAGCCCATCGATGGAAACGGATTCTACACGATGAACTGTGGTAACGCTGGCGGGGGCAGGAGAGGGGGAACAAAGAAATCCTGCCGTTTTCTGGGAATGGAGATTGTCCCTTTGCTCCCAGTCTATTTCCAGACACTTCCACTTTTACAAAAGAGCTGGGAATGGGCAATCGGGTACCACAATTCTGGAAAATGTTCCCCTATAATATGAATTATGGGAAGAGTAACAACAACAAAAATTAAATAGTGAAGTGACATGTTTCCGAATATTTAAGAAATTGTTACTTTACTAAAAGAGCCTAAATAAATATTCTTAAAGTGACAGTGAAATCTGGTAGGAAGATCCCAGAACTTGCTCCCAGGAGCTGCTTTTTAATCCCTCCCCAGCCTTAGAGACCATGAATGGTGATATCCCTGCTCAAACTCTCCCCGCCCCGCCAGACATCAGTTTTGAACACCAGGAGCCTGGTGCATTTTAAGACTTTTCTAAATGTCCATAGGATCTAGCTTTCAGCTGGTAATGTTTATCCACGTACCACATATGTTTGTTTTTTTAAAAAAAGGACATAAGGAAATACACTGAAATGTTAATAGTAGAGATATAGATTCTTTTAATTTTCTTCTCTACATTTTCTTCACTTTCGATAATTTGTTTTGTATGCATCAAGTATGCATCATTTAAATAATTAATTCAACAATTAGACATTTGTCTATATGAAAGGTACTCCGCTAGGTGTTGAGAATACAGCATCCATTATCTCCTGATGTCTACAGTCTAGAAGGGAATAAGACATTAAATAAATAATTACACTAATAATTCATTGCTTCCAATGGCAATAGGCCCAATAGTGAAGTCTAGGGGACTATGAAATCAAGAGGGACTTGACCTAAGCTAGGGTCTGGGAAGCCTTCCCTGAATAAATAATATTAAAACTGAAATCTGAAGGGGGGAGGGGAATAGGAAAGAAAGAGGAGAATATTCCAGGTGTAGAGATTAGCATGTGCAAAGACCCTGAGGCCTGGTGAATTCAAGAAGCTAAAAGGAGGCCAGAGTGGTTACAGCTTGGGGGAAGGAAGAAATTCAGCTAAGGCAAGGGCAGCAACAAGCATGGCCTCAGAGATCATGTTAATGGTCTTTGCATTTGATTTTAAGAGGAAATAGAAAGCCAGGGTTTTAAGCAGAATAGTAACAAATAGCTATTTCCATTTTGGAAATTTTTTTTTTTAAAGAAAAATAACAACAAAGGTATTTCAAATCATTTGTTATGTATAGTTTAGGAGTTCTTGGATTTAGATTTTTTAAGGCCAATTCAATAGACTCACCCTATATGTGAAAATATTGGGTAAAAGTGTTTTTACCCAGTATTGAAACGTTAGCTTCCTTTTTACAGGGAGCCTGGGACAGTGACAGGAGCTCAACACTGCAGCCCGGGTCCCCTGTCAGTCCAAGGCCATGGGGCATGCCTTGGCACAATAGCGGCAGATGGTGGAAGCCGGGCAGCAAAACACCCCTCTTCCCACCACCCTGGGGAGTTGAGGCAGGAGGCAGCCCGTGAGCATTCTGTCAAGAAACCTCCATGTGCCATGGAAATGCAAAACGATGCAATTCCCAGACCGGCTGCGGTCAAAACCCAGCTGGATATATGACAGCATCTAGAACCTGACAAATTGTGAGAGTGTTTTTCTGCTCAGGAGTGCAGGGCTGGGTCACTGCCGTGCCAATTAACTGCAGTTGGAGTTCAGGGGATGATCGCAGGGACCTCCAAAAATGTCCATCCGGAAACGCTGTCTTAGTGATGTGAACACACCAACTCGGAGTCTACATTTGTTGCGATACTTTTGAGTTTATTTAAAATAATTGTTTAAACCACAGTGCTCTATCATCTCAGGAAATCATGGTATTGGAAGTAATTCACCACTTGGCCACTGAATAACAGATGAGATGCTCCCAGCCAATCCTCCTCTCCAGGGTTCCTAAATCAGCTGGGCATGTCCTGACCTCCAGGTTATTTGAAGGGCAGGGGAAGCTGCCAAAACCCACTCTCGCTCCTGGAGGAACTCAAAGCATTAGTGGGCTATAGAGCCCGGTAACCGGCATCTGGTAGTCAACATTTTCCTGTAATGAGGAGGTATTAAATATTCACATCAGGAATTGGGAGTTTTGTAGGCCCTGAACTGGTCTTCCAACCTGTTACCTATTATGCTGCACACTTTATATACCCCCGAATACAACAAGAAGAAACTTGTGAGTGTTCTATAAAACCTGCCACTGACATCAGGGTGGGTCTTCGAGGCTTATGGTTATTCTAATAAAAGCAAGGAATGTGTAACAGGCTGTAGCCAGCAGACCACCAACCACTTTATTGTTGAAGCACAGAAGAAAACCTCTGGTAAACCTACTGTACCTGCCTCGCAGCGTGTGGCTGTTTCTTAACCCTTGAAGACTCTGTTACATGCCCAACTTAAGACGACATCTGTATGTTTCTGGTTTCCCTCCCTATGATGAGTCTGCTAAGTTACACGCTTAGACAAGAAATACCTATTGATGGAGTGGTTATGAATTACAGATTTGAGGTTACAAATCAATTCAGGATTTTTAAAATATAAATTCAAACTAGATCTGTGAAGCCAGCTTTTCCTCAGACAGCATAAGCAGATGGGCAGCCAGGCGGCCCTATGATAGGTGTGAAGGAGGTCTTCTGTGACCCCAGAATCCTTTCTTGATATCTTCCTTTTTCCATGGTTACCTTCATGCTCAGGAACTCAGTGTCCTAGCCCTACCAAAGTGCAAACACGGGAAAGAAACTGTATCAGTAGGGGAATAGCAGGAAACTCTCAAAGAGTTATTAACTGAGGAGAATGAAATGAAGTTGCTATTTTGTCGAGCATAGGCTGGTACAGGGCATCGGTGAGAGGTTGCAGGGGGCACTCAGGGACTCTTACCGGCAGTGAGCTACTCCCACCCCAAAACCAAGGGGCCAGGGGTGGTGGAGCCCTTATGAGAATCTGGCAGGAGCTTCAGCAAGAGAATCTGGTGGGGCTGCCTACAGCAGCCGGCCTCCTGGGGGCACAGAATAGGCCATGGAAGGGCAGATAATCCATCTGGAGGGGCAAAAGAAATCCAGATCCGGCACAGGATCTGACATCAGATTATGCAATCTATTACCTTGCTCAGATTCTTTAGCACCCCAAACCTAACAAGTATGAAAGAAAAGTTAGCGGTCGTGTGGGTACCTTATTTTTAATCCTTGTCCTAAAGGGTTTTCCAGCATCAGTGAGCAGATACGGAAGGGGGGAAAGAAGGAGCTGTCTCTGTTTCCAAAATCACACCCAGTAGTGGCCTCTCATCTTGAGGATGCTCAGGGATGAGAGGGAACTTCCAGAGGAGACCGGATACACATGGTGCACTAGGTCTTCCACCCTCCCAAAGCGCTGTCATCCACTGGACAAGTATGGGATGCACTACAACATATCTGCCTTGAAAAGGATTCTCCCATTAAGCTTATTTAGGGGTCGTGAAGCCATGCCCCTCATCTCCATCCTGCACTTTTTACCAAGCCTCCTCAATAACTTTCCTGCTTCTGTCTTGCTCCCTCCAAGCCACAGTCCCTCCGCATAATCATCAAAATATTCTATCTTTAAAAAAAAAAAATCCCCTGGACTTCCCTGGTGGTCCAGTGGTGAAGACTCCACGCTTCCAGTGCTTCCACTGCAGGGGCCGCGTGTTCGATCCCTGATTGGGGAACTAAGATCCCGCGTGCCGCGTGGTGCGGCCAAAAAAAAAAAAAAAAAGCCTGCTTAAAGTCCTGCCATGACTCCACATTACCTACAGTGTAGACTGCAAACCCCACGGTGGACTCCCAGGTACTTCCGCAGCCTCATCTCTTTTCAAGCCTCCTCCTTGCCCTTCAGGTACCAGCCATGTCAGTACTTTTGTTCATGTCATCCAAGATGCGTGAGCTCCTTTTCTGGGTCTTCTGCCCCTATCGTCTACCTGCCTGACTCCTACTGGTTGTTTTGAGAAGCGTCTCAGGAGTAAGACCTCCAGGCTGAGATGCAAAGATGCCATCACCCTGACCACCCTCCATCATAGCACTCCCACATCACACTGAAATGTTCCAGCTCGCCACTGGCACTGGGAGCACCATAAGGGCAGAGACTGTGTCTTATTCACGAATTCATCCTCCTAATGCAGCATCCAGCAAGAGCTGCCATTAGATACTATTTGATGAACTAAACTAAATGATGACTTGCCAGAAAGAAAGTACTCCTCCAAAGCAAAGTTCCCTGGGCATTAGATTTTTTTTTTAAAAAGCATTATAGGAGTACAACCTGTATAGGTATTTAATTACTGTTGCTAGATCTCTCTCTATATTCCACGAATACCTCAAACTCTTAAGAATTGATTTAAATGGAAAATCAAACAATTTTGAAAGCCGATTGATTAAAGGATGTTTTGTGGAATAATTGGAAAGAATAGAAGAATAAACCATAGAACATCTGACTTAGGGAGGCTTTAAAATACCCTCTAGTAGAAGAATTAAAGTGACACAGTTACCTGAAGACAATAGTAGAGATCATTTGGAAGCGCCAGGCTTGATAGGCTGACCTCCATGTTCCCATGGGTCTTATTCTTTCTATAATTCTAAAGTGGCTTTAAAATACAGGTAGTCAGCTGCTCAGTGGAGACATAATCACTTAGTGTCTATCGCTTCACAATTGTGTAGCTACAGGAATAGCTCGTGTAGATTGGGATCTGTTTCTAAGAAATGGGAGCGCTAAATGAAGTGGGTCAAACATACCTCACTTCTCACAAGCTATAGCCTCTGGCAACATTATTTATCCTCTAAAATCAATATACTGTAGATATCTTTATCTTCCTGGTGTTCTCTAGGGCTCCTGGAATGGTGGGTTGGACCATATCTAGACTGCAGCTTCATCCATTCAACTGGAGATCACCCACTGGAGTTATTGGAAAATGTCCATTTTTACATTCAGCATGTTATCTCAACCATCAAAATAATCTGGAGTTGGTTTATTTTTTGGAAAACTATTTGCTGCAAACCAGAAAACTGTCAGTCATAAAAAGGATGTTAACGATACAGAGACCTCAGCAGTGTAAACAAAGCAAAGATATTGGCTGGCATCATACAACCTGTGGAAGGCGCAATGGAGGGCCGGAGTTTGTTGGCTAATGGCTCTCAATCTACAGAGCAGCTCACCAACACCGAAACCATTGGCACTGTCTGGGGGTCTAAACAAGGAAAGTCCATGGGGTCAAAAAGAGCAAGGACATACCTCAGAAATTCCAGCTCCTTTTGACAAGTATCCTATGCTGGGACTCAAAATTGACACCAAATTATTCATTAAAGGCCCCCTACACACACCACCACCACCATCCTGGCAACACAATATTTTCTTCCCCGCCCCATTGAATGTGAAGTTGAAACTAAGTGAATTCAGTGGCAATTGGAAACCCCAGCATTACAGAGCAGTGTATTTCATCATATACGGTTTAGTCTTAAGTCTGGATAAACCACGTCTCCCCACTTTTGTCTCCAGCTGAAGAGGCATCAGTGGTGCCTGCAGCCTCCTCTGCACAGCTGCTTCTCCCCTGACAATTGCTGCTCAGACGCAGGGCCCTTCTCCAGAAGTTGATGGTAGAATCGGGGAGCAGAGGGAACAGTCATCCACCCAAACACAAACTCCAAATATGAGAAAGCATCTGTTGTGCAATTTTTTTTTTCAAGTGCTAAAAATCTTTTATTGGATTACTTTGTAAAATAACTTACATAAAGTCATGCTTGTAACGTTCTTGCCTCTTGTGGTCTTACATTTCACACCAAAGAAGATTGAGGGCTAAGAGTACCATTGCAAGAAGAAACATGAAGGAAGCAAATGCTCAGACATTCGGAATTCATGCCTCCATTTGAGATACAAAGAGAAAATATAGGCCTGAGAGCTCCTTGGAAGGCGAGATAAGAGAAATTATAGATGAGGGATCTCTTTGTCACATCATAGAAGGATATCTGCCCATATTCATAGTCCAGGAAAACTCCACCTCTGTGCATTTGCTCTCTCAAGGAAACCCTTTTTAAAGGGGGAATAGCCCAGAAAGTATAATCAGTTCCCATCATGGATCCTTGAATAAGACCTTATCTCCGGAAGCACTTCTGCTGGCAGAGCTTCTGTGTACGCCCAGCTGCCACTGTGTTGCCTTTTCCACACCCATCCCCCAGTAGGTGCCGCCCTGAGGTGAAGCTCTCCACCCCCAACGTGGTGGCACTGAAGTCAAGTCTCTCTGGGTGACCAGGTACATCCTGCTGCACATTTCTGAGTCTCACACTTCTCAGATCCTCAGATAAGACCAGACAGGAATGAGCTGTTTTAGGGTCCAAAGTTATAGGGCTTTGCAGCACTTTTAGCATTTTGCTCATTCCTGTTATTTGGCGTAAACTCAGGTCTGGGATTCAGTCGGGCTCTAGACACTGAAGCAGCAGTGACTCACTCCTTTCCAAAGAATACCTTGCATTCTGCAGCAAAGCTGAGGCAGATTGCCCACATTTCTTCTCCAGCTCTGCAGTGATTTTTGGAGGCTGCAGATCTGTTCAGAGAGCCTGACTTCACTCTCCCTCAGTTTATTCATGTTCTCTCTCCACAGACAGTTCAGTCTCTGTAGTATTTCCTGGAACTTCTCCTTCAACTTTGTGGCAAACTCCGTCAGTTGGTTCTGATTGGCTTCTCTCAGGTTCAGGTTGAATCTGCAACCTTGCAGGCTCTGGAAGTTCCCTTCGTTTTCTTCAATCATCAATCGGAACCTTATCCTATATTCAGACTCAATCATCACTTTAAAGTTCTTTTCTTCTTCCTGCATCATCACCATTCTTTCTTGCTCATCAGCCAATATGCTTTTACCTACTTCAAGTTCCTCCGTCAATGTGTTCAATATCTCCTGGAATAACTTCCTATAATTCCCAGCAGCCTCTTGTACTCCATACCACCTGATTCTTGTACTTGTCACAAAGCGTGATTTGGTCATCATGGCAGAACAGCCGTGGTGGCTCCAGATGTATCTCACAGCAGACATCTTCTGGGATTTCTTGCTCTAACTGGGAGCGGAGCCTTTTGGACATGCCGGCAGGTGGCCCTGGTTGAAGATTGGGCTGTTTCTGTTGTGGAATACACCTCCCCGTACTCTGAAAAGGAAATGAGTGGCAGTGTTCTGGGGCAGACACACTTGTTAACCTCAGTCCGCAGTCAGGCAGCAGCAGGTCGGCGCATCCTGGACTCCTCAAATCCAGCAAATCTTTGGCAGCCACGTGTTGAGCTCTCAGCAGTCAACATAGTTGGCCAGGACCCTCCTCTTGGAATGGTTTCTTCTCTTTGCAGTCAAGATCATGTAAATGACGTCCCTCCTACGTTACTCGTCTGTTTCCCAGCATTCTTTTTTGACTTGGAATCCTCTTGAACCTCTAAGTTTTGGGGTGCTTCCAGGGTCAGTTCTGGTCCCTTACGTTATGCTAGTTCCAGTGTCTCCCTAGGTAATCACATTTACTTCCCTGTTGTGTAATTTTGAAGGTAGGATGTTGACACAACAATTGTGAGGACCGTGAGGAAAATGTATGGAGGTCATCATTTCATCCAGTAATTGCTATACTTGGTATTTACCCAAATGAGTTGAAAACTTATGTCCACACAAAACCCTGTACATAGATGTTGATAGCAGGTGTATTCATAATTGCCAGAACTTGGAAGCAATCGAGATGCCCTTCAGTAAGTGAACGGTTAAGTAAACTGTAGCACATCCAGACAATGGAATATTATTGAGTGCTAAAAGGGAATGAGCTCTCAAGCCATGAAAAGACACGGAGGAAACTTAAATGCATATTTCTAAGTGAAAGAAGCCAGCCTGAAAAGATTATATACTATAGGATTCCAACTATGTGACATTCTGGAAAAGGCAAAACTGTGGAGACAGTAAATAGATGAGTGATTGTCAGGGGATACTAAGGCAGGAGGGGTGAATAAGTGGGGCACAGAAGATCTCTAGGACAGTGAAACTATTTTGTAAGATACTACAATGTTGGATATATGACATTATACATTTGTCAGAACCCATAGAATGTACAACACAAAGAGTGAGCCCTAATGTGAACTATGGACTCTGGATGACATATCAGTGTAGGCTCATCAGTTGTAATAAACGTACCCTCTTCTGTGGGATGTTGATAGTGGGGAAAGGCACGCAAGTGTGGACAGGGGGTATCTGGAAACTCTCCATACTTTCCACTCAATTTTGCTATGATCCTAACACTGCTCTAAAAATTAAGGTGTATTTCTTTTAAGTCTAGCACACTAAAAAGAAAAAGATACAGAGGAAGCAGAGTAAAAGTGAGTCTTTTATTAAACATTTGATTTAAATATCAGTGTTTGGTTACTGAGAGGTGTAATCACAAGGGATGCTTTATTTTCGATACGTCTTTATTGATGCAGCCCCATCCTCAACAGACCACTTTCCTCAGTATTAGAACCCCACTCGTGCCTTCCCCAGTATCAGAACCTAGCCATGTCAAGCCGTTTCCTGCTTGGTCTGCCCATGTGGCCTCAGGAGGAGGCCCTGAAGTGGGGAGGTAGGAAGACCGTGGCTTCCCCAGCGCCCGTTTCACATGCACCCACAGACTCAGGATCTGGTCTGAATGGCCTGTGTGAACTTGCCCTGAATTCCTGCAGGAGGAAGCTGCTGCAGCTGAAGACGAACTTCCACCCAAGACTGGATAATCACTACGGATTAGACAGTCATTGCTCTATTAGGTGTGAGTGATCACTGAGGCCAGTCTAAACCCCGAGGAAGCATCTGGCTGAGAACGGCCTGGACGAATGGAAGTACACACAGCTCCACTCCCCTTTCCCTACTTACCAGCCTGGTAATGACACGCAGAAAAGAGACACAGCATATGCTCAGTTTTAACAGCAAGAGTGAGCTAAGGCTAATCATTTTGTGATAAGAACTGACTAATTTATTTCTGTGAGAAGTTCGCAGTACAGACTTGAAGCCCACTGTTCATACACAGAGTCATTATTAAAGCATCCGTTTCCCCAACATTGCAATCCCACCTCCAAAACCACAGATTCTTTTCTCCTCAATCTCTCAGGCCTGGTGTCTTTGATATTTCTTCATTCTGCTGCCTGGAATAAAGGTCCGGGTAACAAACAGTGCAGACAAGCAAGGATGCCTTTTAAGAGTACGGTGGACAAGAGTGACCCCTGCTGGATGAATGAGGACAAAGTAGCACAGCACAGGACTAACACGGGCAAACAGAAGAAAAATATTTTGAAGTGGTGCTTTTGGAGGAGAAGAAAATGTTTTGATTAATAATTTTTTAAAACTTTATTGGATTGAAAAACAAACCTGAAAGAGTTATTCTTTTTTAGGTTTCTAGAAACAAACTTGGTTGAGTGTCACTTCTACAGCACGTTGATACTTGAGCTCCGACTATTCGGCACTGGTTCTAAAAGCAGCTTAATAGCTGAACTGTTTCTTTTCTATCTAATTGCCTGCCAGGACTCCAAGGAATCTGTGCACAGACAGGAATGTATCTACTTCGTGATCAGGAGTAATTCTGATAAACCTGAAAGCATACGGTGGACTTCAAGACTGAGTTTTCAGAACTGCCTGGGGAAAGGGATGTTTGAGATAGGTCAACAGGGTCAGAAACATTCAAATAAAACTTGACACATTTTGCCAAACTTTTTCCTTTGGCCACAGTGTAATTTGGATATTTTCAGAATCCTTAGATCCTTAATTTGGAGGGTGAGTGCTTTTATAAAAAGAGAGTAGATTTCCTTATACATGACACATATCCTGATGCACTAATTATGCTCTTCTTTGCAATATCCTTTGTACACACTCTGTTTTAGGGGCATGGAGAAGACAGAGTTTGGTGTTTCAGTTCACTGCCTCTCGTGTCAAAATGCCTAATCACGGGAATTCCCTGGTGGTCCAGTGGTTAGGACTCTGTGCTTTCACTGCTGATGGTACGAGTTCAGCCCCTGGTGGGAGAACTAAGATCCCTCAAGCTGCATGACTTGGCCAAAAAGAAAAAAACGCCTAATCACATCGGCGTTGTGTGACTCTGCCACTACTCAGTTAGGCAACTTTGGGCAAGTTTTCTAAACTTCCTAAGCCTCAGTTTCCTTCTCTGTAAAATGGGGTTGTTTATAGTGCCCACTTCAAGAGGTTATTGGGAGGATTCAGTGAGTGATGCTAAAAACTGTCTGCTAACACCCCAGGATAATCCCAATTAGCCTTAGATGAAAATGTTTAATCTTAGAGATGAAGATACAGAAAAATCATGATTAAAAAAAAAACACTGAAAGATTGGCAATTGTATATGTCAGTTTTTGAGAGGGAAGTCATTGATGGTAGGTAAGCCTTTAATTTGGGGCAAGAATAAAAATGAGTTGATTTTAGTTTCTCTGGCTCTATGAACATCTCCACCGCAGGACAGGGTTAGAAGCCTTCAGGGAATTTTAAACCACTTTTCAGGATGGACTCTGGTCTTCTTGGTGTAGACAGGCTCCCCCGACCCATCATCCATGCAACATCTGTTCCTCCTTCACTAGTTCTGTACCTGCCAGGTGTTGGAAGAGATGCTGATAACAAAGATCCATTCTGCCTGTAAGAAGGGCATGCTCTGTAGGGGGAAGGGGAGAAAGTTTCTGAGTTCTTCAGGATCCTGAGATTTGTACTGTTGTTTCCTCATTGCAGTCCAACACACTCTCAAAAGGGCTTGTCGAGATCTTTGGCAACCATTCTCCCTCACTGACCAGGATTAGAGTTAGATTTGAAGACACAGAACAGAGTAAAATCAATTCCTTTCAAGCCAATTATCCAACTGGTTTAACAAAACCAATTTCTCAGCATTGTCCTTCAACCTCTTGGTAGGATTAAGGGAGCATCTTTCCCTTCAGTAATTGGATTGTGGACCTCACAAACACCCAGCAGGAAAGAGGTTAATTGAAAGGGTTTGGGTTGTTATTTATATACCGTGTAAATACCCAACTGGTCCTGGCCTTTGCAGCTGGCCATATCTCGGCAGGGATGACAGGATGAACTTGGCACTTGCTGGATTGCCAGGAGAGGTCTTGGGATTTGGGAATATAGACTTTTGAAGTTTGCCATCCACTTCAATCTATTCTGTAGGCCAAATCCTCATAATCACACCTGTCCTCCTTATGAGGGTTTGGTTGTGAATCAGGCAATTTTTGCCTTTTCTCCCCAAAGGAGAGATCATTATCTTAAAAAAAAAAAAAAAAAGATTGTCTTATAAGAGGCAAGTTCAAATACAGATGAAAATAATACTACTTAGCATTTCCACCCCACCTTTCATCTACAGAGCTCAAAGTACTTGGCAAACATTAATTAATTCTCAAAACACCCTTGTGAGGTAAGTAAGGGTATTATCTTTATAATAATATATAAATACTGGCTGGTTCATGAAAGCAGCCACTTTAAAGGGACGATTCTGCAGGATCAATTTCAAAAACAACCTTCTTACCTGGTGTAGACTTAATACTTTTGGGTAACACATTTGGGAGTGCCAAATTTACTAATGATACGATATCCTAGAGGGAGCATATCCACCCTTTCAAAGTGATTTCTTTAGTGGATTTCGACAGTCTTATCTATTCTGAGGAGTTTTTTCATGTTAAAAAAATACTAATTGTGGCTTATTCAGTCTAAATTATGTCAGTCTCTACACATGAAAGAATCCCAAACTGTCCTAGTACGTAAAGTTTAATGGTGAGAAATTGAGATCCTATTTCAAGTGCATGTGGCTTTAAAGGGGGTGTGATAATTTCAGGGTTTTGTAGTGTTTTCAGTCATCATCTTAAATTTTGAACACATTGCAAACCATAGTTCCAAGACTCATCAAAATGGATAGCAGCCAGGTTTTCTAGATGAGAGACACTGACAGCTGGTAAAAGCTGACCAAGAATGAATTAAATGAATGAAATGGGCCCCCCGCCTCCACTTTCCTCTCTTCAGGTGCGTCACACTGAATGCTTCACACCAAAAGGTGGTCCATTTTTCTCCTGTATGCCTTCTGTCTTCTGTCTCCCTCAGCAACAGCTACAGTATAGCACCCTTTCCCGTTCGCTAACCTGAATCTGACCAGTTGTTCATCAGAGTTGATTTCAGGGCACATCACCCTCAGTGAAGCTCACCCTACGTCACCACGTTCCATCGTGAGCATCACCTCCATTTACGCTCAATCTTCCTGATGATAACAGTCATCTCTGTGAAGTCTGACTGGCGTTTTGATCCTGGAAAGTCAATACTTTAGTCTAGTAGAAATTCTACTTTTTCTGTGTCTTTAAACTCACTCTCCATCAAGAACTACGTTGCGTCCAGGAAGCACTCGGTAAACACTGTCGGGATCTACTTTGTTCCGTTGAAATGGAAAAACATCCCCGGACTCCGACTGAAACCTTTGTTTATAGTCTTGGTTAGGTAAATCCTCTACGTGAAAATTTTACAAATGTTGCTCCGAATTTTCTGCCTATTGATCCTAATTAGTGAATTGTTCCGCTCAACCCTGTAAGAAACTGTATGTACCACTTAACAGTGCAATATTGATCCACTAGGTCTATCTGCTTGCCTCTGTCAATGGCTTTACTTAGCAGCCTCAAGAGAGAAAACCTGGTTTTGGTCTCATAACTTTGTTTGAGCTGACGGTCTCCAATCTCCAAAGTGGGATAAACCAGATTCCTTCACTGTGTTTATTTTGGCCCACCATGTCTCTTTATGGAGAAAATGGTCCAAATAAAGTGCTTCCTCTGTGTATTTTGACAGGAAACACTACTAATATGCTTTCCTTTTGTTGTGTGCCTTGCTCTTTTCTCTCAGTGTTGTTTAAATATTTTCAGTACAATGACATATTTATTAATCCACTCCTCTCTGCATGGGGCATGAAATGATTGGTTCCTCTGTAAAGCCCTCTTAGAAAAGGTGGTTTCTCCAGTGAGAGTTAATAATATTACCACTATTCATGTAAAAAACACTGAGACAATCTCTTAAAACTGGAACACATTTATCTAAAACAGCTGGTAAAGAAAGCACACAGGCCCAGCCAGAGGCAGTGAGGCCAGAGGTCAGGGTTAACACCGATCTCGGTGGAACTTTGAAGCTGACATTTTACAGATTATATGTGTCTCAGTGCACAGTGGGCATGGCATATAAATTGGACTTAGGGGCCCCTATTTGTTCTCTGCATTTTTATGAGCCCACAGAGCTCTTCTTTGAAGCAGAATACATCGAAAATAAAAACTCATTTTAATGTTGTGGAACTATTTACAATAAATCACATTTACATCCTGGCTTTTCTTAAGTATAAGCTCTCTCTCTCTCTCTCTCTCTCTCTCTCTCTCTCACACACACACACACACACACACACACACACTCATGGGGTCTCT
This sequence comes from Lipotes vexillifer, assembly GCF_000442215.2. Lineage (NCBI taxonomy): Eukaryota > Metazoa > Chordata > Mammalia > Artiodactyla > Lipotidae > Lipotes > Lipotes vexillifer. Next base: position 107,651 of record NW_006799221.1, on the reverse strand, counting down.
TTTCCAACCTGGGTAGCATATTTTTTATCTTTACAGTATTGTAAGCCCGGCTTCCCTCTTTCTCCTTGCTTTGACTGAGGAGTCAGATCAGAGATGCAGCTATATTTGGTACCACAAGGATTACTATTGTTAAGTCATGTGAGGTGATTCAGCTCCAGTGAGCTACTTTTTACCCCCAGGAAAATCCCCTGATACCATAAAATGCTGGCTATAGCATGGCCCTTCAGCACTAGAAGAAAGCATCTGATTTCAAAGAGATTGAGTTCCACTCTGGAACTAATTATATCATTCGTTTTATGGATTTTTTAAGTTGCTAGGTGTTTTGACTGGAGAAGGCTGGCGACCCAGAGAGAAACATGCACTGGCAGAGTCTGCCATGGGCACTTTAGCCACCTAATTAATTTTCAATAAAAGCTCACAATAGTTAATTTGCTCTAGACCCAATGTAAATCAAACGGAGACAAATAGGTTAAAATTAGAAATGTGTGATGGGAACCATGTTTATGGTCAAAATTACCTTTCACCCTGGAAATAACACAGATTGACAGGGAAAGAAAATGAGACCACACAGACTTTTGTTCACGTTGATTCTTAAGTGAATTAAAGATTTTATTAAGAGAAAACCAGAATCCCCCCTCACCCCCCCCCCAAAAAAGATCTGAGATCTATGGGAAAAAACGTTGCTTTAAGAAAAAGCATGGTTTAGAAAAATGTTACCTTAAAAAAAAAATCACAGAATGAAGACCTTGTTTCCATTATACCAAGTTGCCTGGCGCCCTCTCATTTTTTCCCAGGCTTAACATAGTGTGGGTATAATAGTAAAAATACTATAAAGTTGTTAAGTTCCCAGGTCTAAATTGCCAGACTTGCCTACCCAGTGCTATTCCTTTAGCTTCTACTTTTCAAAACACTGCTTTCTAACATCAAACAACCATTTTTACTTTTATGAGAACATAGACACAGATTTCTTATGATTTTATAATGATACTTCAGGCCTCCAATTAAAATACCTAGACAATATAGATATCTTTGGCTCAGTCCATTGGACAAATATTATTATTAAGCTTCTCTCCAGGATTTTATATTTGCAAAATATTTTGTGGGCTTTAATCATTTTAAATTGCCTTAACTTTGCCCATTTTCTCCATGCCTCTCTGTTATTCCTTAGGCAACCATTTCATTTTAACCCACACACTGCTCATGTGATGCAAGGTGAACTAAGCTAATTTTTTTTTTAACATATTGGAATGTTAGTTTCAGAGATGGTTAGCTTTTCCCTTGTCCTTTGCTGAACATGGCAATTTAAACCACCCCGGATTCTATTTTTATTCCACGTTTGCCAAGTTCATGAAGTAAATTCCCTCTTTTCCACTCAGTATGGTTTTTCTTCCTGCCCCAAAGGAATGATGTTGTCACTGTAATGTCTTCTAATGCACTATAAATGCCGTGATGAATTGGAGGCAGGCTGGTTTCTTCTGAGCAGGAGTCCATTATCCTGTCACAGTGTTCCTTCCCTGTAACTTAATTTTTATTGTAACAAATGACTAAGTACCAAAAAATGAAACAATGTGATGGGCCAATCTAAAGTGGCCTGACTCTGATGGTAAGTGCAGCGGAGTGACAATTGTTTGCAGCTGCCTTCCAAGGGCTCTCTCCCCGATGACATCCACTATCCAAATTGGAGTTATCAAAAGCGTTTTCTGGATGTTTATGTAAGATCTGCATCCACATTGACTGCCTAATGGTACTAATATAAAGTGCTTTGAAAAAGACATAAGATAAGCGTTAAGAATGAGCATGTAAGAGACAATCTTAACTGTGTATTAGAATCACCTGGAATTTTGTTCAGCTGTGATATAGGGTGCCACCTCCCATCACAGGAGATGCCAATTTAGTTGGCCAAATATGGGGCCGAGGAATATGCATTTTAAACAAGCACCTTTCCTAATTTTGTTGGAGTCATATAGATTATATTGTGAGAAGCCTTTGCCCAGAACTTCTGGTCAATCAATCCTTTCAATAAATGTCCACTGTACACTTGACCCTTATTTTATAATAAGGTGCCATTTTTTTTTTCTGATTGGATTTCTAACTAAGGTCGTTCTCTCAGATCAGATTTCCAACTTGAATATGATCTGTTCACACATGGTCCATTTTCCCTTCATTTGTTTTATAGATTGTCACCAACATGTCTAGAATATTAAAATCACCCCTATGTTACTGATGATAAGAGAATATTAATCTGGAATCCATAAATCCCAGGAAATTAATCAACTTGTTGCATAAGTGAATAGAGGCTTTTTACGAATTGGAGGTTTCATAGATTTCACCATATTCCCAAATGGGTCTGTGACCCCAAAAGAGGGTAAGGACCACTGTCCTGAAAGTGGACAAACTTAGCAGTATTGGTCCCATTAATATGAAACTTCCACATCAAATAAATGGTTGTAATGTCTAAACAGTACAACTTATTATGTGTCTAAATAGTACAACTGATATTAAGATTATAGCTTTATAGGCAATTAACATTTTATAACCAAATAAAGTTTATTTCAAATCTTCTTACGTATTCAAATGTTGTGTGATTTTTGCAGTTTAATATGTAGTATAATCAGATTGTCCCAGAAGCACTGAAACTTCTTTCCTAAGAAATATTTAGTAACAAATGATAGAACCACTAGGTTTTGCTTCCAGTGGTTTAAATGGTGTCTATTTTAGAGGCAGCAGGAAACTGAACAAGTTTTTGGAAGATGGTGGAATCTCAACATCAATCCATCTATTAAATATTTATTGAAGACCCATCAAGAAAAATGAAAACTGTCATATGTTTATTGGAGCCTGAGGCTAGCAGATTTGTGAAATATCCCCGGTTCGTCTAAACACACCCACACCTGTGATTCTCATGGTGGAAATTCTCCAGCCATTAAACTACCAGTTGGAGAGATTTCAGTAAAAATCACAGTTAACTTTATCAATCCATGTAATTTATAAGAACAAAGGGGCTGACTTAAAAAAAGAAAGTTTCTCCATCACTTAGTTTAAAAGGCTGGATGAGAATGGGACGGTGTTGGGGAAAGAAGCAAAAGAACAGGTTTCTGAATAAAGCATAAATCCTTAATCCATCGATGGCCACAGAATAACGATAACCATATTGTATAATCATTGTTGGTGGTTACAAAAGAATGGAAGCCATATCAAAGAAATATCAAATATTCTAGCTCTACTTAAACAACTGCTGGTAGTGAGACAAGATGTCTTTAAAATGGTCTCCAAGTATTTCATTTTAATCATAAACCATGAGGTGTTAAAGGGGTTAATGAGGTCTCAAGTCATTGTCAACTAATTATCTTTAAGTTGTTGTCATCACATTCTAATTGTTATGCTTCTGCCAGCTCCACCACTGGGGGTACCCAATCTTAGAGTAATTGGTTAAACACACACACACACACACACACACACACACACACACACACACACCCGATGGTTAACCTAGCTGCTACTTAGTTTTTTAAGTTAAACCATTGCTGTCACTAACACACACGTGCATGCATACAAAAAGCTTTTAGGAACTTTCATCTTTTTAAAAGGGCAGGGGGAAAAATCAATAAAGTGGTAGCCTGGCCAGCAGTAGGGGATGGTTGGAGCAGCATGGGTGGCTGAACTGTATGAGAAACAGATGTAAGCTCTTCGGGGCTAGGGCAGGCCTTTCTCTTTCTCAACCAGCCAGTGGAAAGCAATGAATGTCCCTACCATCCATCACCCAGCCCTCCCCACCAAAGATTATTCAGTCTATCTGTTGAAGTGAAGAGCAGAAAGGGGCATCCACCCAGCTGGGGAAACTATGATTTAGGCTCACACTTTGCTCAAGTACCGCATAGTCTTAAAAATGATTCGTTTCATGGTCTGAATCAGCAGGGAAATGCTTTCTTGCTGTTCTGTTTTGTACGTTCTACCATCAGACAAATCGCAATTCACCTATTGCTCTTTATATTCATCTCTCTCTTTTTAAAATTTGTTTTCCCTGCCTGGGAGTCCTTTTGGAGTTGGTAAAAGACAGGGACCTGACACAAATGGGTCATTGCCGGTATGGTCACTTAATCAGCTTTCAATGAAGTTAGATGTTACAAACTTAAGGATTTGGAATGATTCAACCACTGTGGAAAAAGATGGCAGTTTCTCAAAAGGGTAAGCAGGTATCTACCCTACAACTCAGCAATTCCACTCCTAAGGATTACCCAAGAGAAATCAAAAGAAATGTCTACAAAAATAATCATATGGCAATGTTCATAGAAGCACTGCTCATAATACTTCCAAATTGGACACAACCCAGATATCCATTATCCAGAAAGGATAATCAAACTGTAGCATATTCATACAGCAAAATACTACTCAGCAATACAAAGGAATACACGACAATACGGGGAATTTCAAAACATTAGGTTAATCAAAAGAAGGGGGATGTGAAAGAGTATATACTGTATAATTCATTTATATGAAGTCCATGAATAGGCAAAATTAATCTACAAGGATAGAAGTCAGAAGTCAAAAAAAGACTGCTGCTGGCAGGCAGGTAATTGATTGGAAAGGGTCACACGGGAACTTTTTGGAGGTGATAGATCTATAGATCTAGAGATCTATCATCTATAGATCTCTAGATCTATATCTTGTTTTAAATGATGGTTATGTTTGTGAATACAATTGACACAACACATTGAACTGAACACCTAAGACCTATACCTGGTATTGCGTGTGAATTATACCTCAAGTTTTTTAAAATGAAAAAGTTAAGGATTTTGGAAATACAGATGCTATAACAGGGAAAAAAGAAATGAATGAGGAAATCAGAAAATAGAGGAAATGGGGGGAAATTGATGATGCTGGGGGAAGTGAAACTCACTAAGGATGAGAATTTATCTGGATACCTGTAGAAGTACCTAGCCAGCTACCTGAAAGTTTCTTGAGTACTTACTATGTACCAAGCACTGTGCTTAATCACTTTCTTGTATATTATCTATTTATCCTTCCCTTTTTCTTTGACCCTCCAGGGCACAGAATTGGATTAGTCCTATTCCTTGGTTCATTACACATTCTCATCATTAGTCCATGCATGGCTAGTTTCATTTAGTTAGCTGGTTAATCTTATTCATAATATGTACTTGTAAGCCCTCCACCCAAGAACTAACTAGAATCTTGACTGTAACCTATTATCTAGCTATATAATCCTATCTCCCATTCTCCCACCTTCCCCCCCCACTCAAGGTAATCATCATCCTGAACCCTGTGTTTACCATTCCCTTTTTTTCCTTTTTGCATACAATTTTATTAATGCTTGTGAATTCTTGCACATCTAGATTTAAATGTCACTTAGCTTTAATTTTATGAAAAAATATGTTCTACATAATCTTTTGGCATTTACTTTTTCACTTAATATTATATTGCTAAAATTCATGTAAATTATGTGTCTCTGTGTCATTTAATCTTTAGTATAGCACTATGAAATAGGTGTGATAAAGTTGGGGCTCAGAGAAGTAAATTAACATGCCCAAGGGCACACAGCCAGGAAGTGGAAGAAGGAGGATTCAAAGCTGAGGCTCTTAACAAATATGTTACACTGCCTTCTCCATTCTATATTGTCAGCTATTTATAACCATATCTCTACCTATACCTTACCCATACCCCCGTCTATACATACATATATAGAGAGAGACATAAATGTCAGCAAGGAGCTGACAGGTTATGGAGCATGAAAGAATCAGTCACGTCTATCTAATAATTGATGGGTCCTTATACTCTGGTAGAGAACATAAAATATAAAAGTTATATATGCATGTCATCTCAAGAATTTTAGTCCTTTAAAATTCAGAATATACAAGCAGGTAATGCTTTAGGAAAAGTGTCTGAAGGTGTGGTAGCATGTACGTGTGCACACACGTGCACATGCACTTTCTGGGGTGTGTCCTAGAACAGCATCTTTATTTTATTTCATTTCATATTCTAAGGGGGCAAATGCACAGACCTTGTTTAAGCAAGTCCTGCTCTGCACCTTATAACTGTATACCAGCGGCCATGGAAACTGGATCACTCTCTCAGGATGTCATTACAGCCAAGCAGAATCTCATTAAAAATCAATTCCTCAGGTCCATAAAGCTAGTTTATTTTATCTTCCTGGAGTGCCTGCTGCTAGCAGTTACACAGTTCCATTGTATGGCAGTCTTGTCTGCGAAGAACTTTGCACAAAACGGCCATTTAAAGATTTTCCAATTTTATGTTAAACTTTACAGTTTTGCAGTAGTTTAAGTTTACAGGGTTTGCTTCTCAAGTGTAGGGTATCTTGTTACATGTGCTAGAAGTCCATTGCCAGTCCTAGGTCTCACTAATTAAATATTTGCCTTTATAAACTAGGTGCTGTCCAATGTGAATGTGCACACTTAATTGGGTAGCAGGGTTTCCAGAGCTAAGAATGCCTGATTTGGTCAATTTCTGCAACTTCTCACCCATTGCTACTTTCTGACTGTTGAGTTGTACCCATGGCCTCTATGGGTAATTACACAAAAATCAGGTAGGGAATTTGCTCTTTGTCGTGACTTTAATTCAATATCTCTAAACATGCTAGAAATCGATATGTATCGGCCAACTTTTATAAATGGGGAGTTGAAAGCACATAGAGATTTAGTGACCTGTACAGGTCACACCCTGAATGAGCAACAGAGGCGGAAGAAATCAGAGAGGCTGCTCTGGCCTCATCTGGAATCTTTTAACTCTTTTGACCCCCTTCAGCGATTTAGGGGCTGGCGGATTTCAAAGTTCAGTGAACTTTTTGGAACAGTGCTTGGCAGTGAAACATAGAGGCTTGGATTCCTTAGATTTTAGCTCTTCCAGGATGCAGGCTCAGTTTGCATTTTATTTTATTGTTTTTTAATTTTATACATTTATTTATTTATTTTTGGCTGTGTTGGGTCTTTGTTGCTGCATGTGGGCTTTCTCTAGTTGTGGTGAGCGGGGGCTACTCTTTGTTGTGATGCGCAGGCTTCTCATTGTGGTGGCTTCTCGTTGCGGAGCACGGGCTCTTAGGCGTGTGGGCTTCAGTATTTGTGGCACGCGGGCTCAGTAGTTGTGGTGCACGGGCTTAGTTGCTCCGCGGCATGTGGGATCTTCCCAGACCAGGGCTCAAACCCGTGTCCCCTGCATAGGCAGGCGGATTCTTAACCACATCACCACCAGGGAAGTCCCTCAGTTTGCATGTTGTGAGGAGAATAAGGAGGAATGGACAAGTGTGAGTTGGGCTGGGATTAGAGTACAAAGAGGGTTAAGATCACTACAGACACCAAGTCTCCTTCTCCCCCCACATGTTGGGCACTAAATAAGCATATCATTTAAAAAATGTTAGCAGTTGACATCGGAAGGAAACAAGTCCAAAATAAACCTCAATATAATCTGTTACAAAATATTCAGTGGAAAGCGACAGGATTCTCCTCTGTTATGAACTCCTGCAATTTTGACAATTGCATGTCTCTTCATGAAACCATCCCTGAGTACCATTCTCCAAGATGCCTTTTGTGGAGCCCTACGTCTATAAGATGGTAATTGGTGTTTGAACAAAAAAGAGGTACTTGTTCAAATATATTTGCATATTTTGGCAACATTTGATCTCATTCCTGGAGATTCATAAGCATATGAGCATGTTAAAGGCTCTGAAAAGTCCTTCAGGGAAGAAAGCTTATTTGAACTTGTCTGACCATGGAGTTTCCCCAATTGCAGCAAAACAACTACAAATAGCATCTCATGAAAATAGAAATAAGCTACAGAAGACATTTCAAGGGAATGATTAATCCTTTAACATTAAAACAAAAATTAGTCCTATGCCCCGTCCACTGTAAAAATTTCCATCTAAATCCCAAGTCACAGAATTCTGTCACTGGAAAGGAATCCAGTGGTTTAGTCTAACAGCCTCATTTCACAGAAGAGGAGGCACAGAACATTAAATAACGTATCCAGGTATCATGACAGAAGGGCAACTATACCCAGGATCTTCGCTTCCCAAGCCAGTGGTCGTCTGTGTCACCACCCTGTCACTCAAAGCAATTATACTGCCCCCACGTAAAATTATCTGTGAAGAATAATTTTCATCTGAGCTTGGAAACACAAAACTGAAATGTTGCTACATCTGTGTTCTGTGCTAATGTTTGCCTAGGATGAGACTAGGTTAGGAGAATATTGAGAACTTGAAAGAAGTGTGCTTCAGGATGGGGGGAGAATTTTAGAGACTACTAATGCTTTTAGAAACATCGCAGATCCAGAAAGCATGCAGTGCCCAATAGACACTGAAGCTGCATAAAGCCGGCAGGTGGGAAAGTTGTCAAACTCAAGGAATTCTGGGAAGTGCAGAAAAGGTGGAGTTCATTACAAGGAAATGCTAATCACTATTGGGAGAATTACTCACCAGCCTTTGAACCAGTGGCTTGACTCAGCACTGGAACAGAGATGGAGAGCTAAGGCAGATGGAAACGTAACTTCTGAAGGGGCAGAAGAGGAATTGTCTCATAAGAACGAGTAACTAGAAACAGTTTTATACACCTGAGTCATCTATAAACCTGCTATTCCTCATATTTGTGTACATTTTCTACTATTGAAAATTGGCATAAGAATCTGCATCTGTGTACACTTAAAAAAATCTGATTCTATGAGCTTTGCTAGGGAGGGAGGTAAGGAGGTGGGGATGGATGGTGGGTAACAAGAAACATTTTTGAAGGAAAAACAAAAACCTGATTCCTTGGTCTGGGTGGTAGAGGGTGGGGTTGAAGTGAGTCTTCAACAAAGTTGAGTCTAAATTGACTGGGAGGCTTTTATTTGGAGCTCTCCCCTGCCAATATTTTATCACAGTATGGTTTCCATTCTTGGCCAAGAAAAAGAACTGAGGTGGAATGGAATTGGCTCCGTCTTAGCTCTGATAAGACAGTCATAATAATGGAAGACATCTTTTCCCCATAACTTTGAAAAACATGAAAGCAGATATTGGCTCTGAGTATGTCTGATGGTCTAACTTTATTTCCTGTCAACAGAAATAACTCTGATTTATGTTTGGTCATCAAGTTCACACACTCACATACAACTTGTATTGGGAGAGCACAGAGAGATGTAATATACAGAGCTGTGATGTATGCCTGTCCAGCAAAGCTTCCTGGTCCAAAGGAGACCTCAGGGACTGAGAACGACACTTCAGTATTCTCACTCTTCTGACACTATATCCCCCTGTGCATCCTTCCAGTGAGTTATATTACGTGGGCTTCAGATGAGCTACATGTCGGCTTTGATCTCTGAGCCCCTCACCTACACTCCTTGTGATCCAGAAGGTTGGTTGGCCTGTATCCAATAATTGCGGTGGGATGTTGAAGGCTGAGGGGATGGTCCATGCTGGTATCTGGCACATTGTTTTATTCTTTTAATATCTGGATGCATCAGAGGAGTGAGAGGATTTTTTAAATTCCATTTCCTTTTCAAAACTGATCGATGGTCCAGGCAGTGGAAATTGAGTGAATATGCCTTTTCAGTTAATGCCTTCTTATGTCATCTGGTTTTGAATTCAGAAGTATTCTTTCCACTGCCCTGTTATTATGCCATATAATTCATTGAATTTAAGATGCCATCAATCATAACATGTCCCATTATTTTATGTACCGCTACAAAAAAAAATACTGTCTATTAAAGGAGGACCTAAGTTCCTCATGTTTAAATTTTGTATTTTATCCTTTTTCAAGGGGTTCTTTTATACTTATTTGGATAGATTTATTATGTGTCCCACTTGTGCAGACATGAAAAGGAAAGTATATGTAAAATAAATTGGCTAAGTTTCTCCTAAAATTTCTTCATATCCAGAGTCCAACTCTTCCAAATCCTTCTAGAGACAGATTCTTCAATGTCTATACACAATGCAGTGTTTTACCCCAAAATACGATGACAGTGCAACACAATAACTACATCATGACTGTGGCCTGGCTGACAGCGAGTCTAAGTGACAGCAACTGTAAGAAGCCATGGATAGTGAGAAGCCAGGAAATTGAGACACATCCTGATTCTAGAGATGTTAAAACATGGGGGGCGGGGTGGGGGGAAGGTATATCTTAGAATGGAAGAAATATGGTATGACTCAGTCTCAAAGCATGGTACAAGATTCATGTATACAAAACTTAGAAATATTTTACAAAAAATTCTCTTTTTATTTCTGAGGTTCAACATCAACCTCAGAGAGGAATGCAAAGTTTTAAATTATCCACCCCTAAATTGCCGTCTCAGTGTAAGCAGTTCACGGGATCCTAAGTAAGCATACTTATTTTACTTCTAGAGAGACTCTATAGGCTTTCTTTTTAAAAAGAAGTGGCCATGGAGACGGTTTATGTGTCAGTCTGTGAAGACTGTGAGGCAACTTCGTATAGTTCCTGGGAAAGGTTCTTGCCAATATTTATTAGCCTCTCATTGTAAAAAACCTAATTTGTAATTTCAAATAAATAAGAATAAAAATTTCAAATAAAACCCGACATTTTCATGCTTATTTGGCAAAGTTATTTGGTGAAAAGAAGAATAGTAGCAGTCTTTTTCATTTCGGTGCCTAAGTTACAACAAAGTAGATTACATATACTTTTCCAACAATAGCGTGAAGAATCTTTTGCATAGCTCTGAAATAAACACAATAGTTTTAGCAGGAAAAAAAACTTAAATTGGTAGTAACCACTAGAATTATATTTGAAGGAAATATTCTATGTTATTTGAATACAAATTAAAAATAAACACTTCAGTTTCTTTTTTGATAGATTAATTGGAACGTATTAAAACTCACAGAATTATTATGCAACTTATAAGCATTCATCTTTTATTTACTCTCAGGAACCTTACTTTTGGAAACTAGTATTCCACATGAGCATTACACAATCACATAAAAGATGTTTTTCTTTCCCACCTGCGTTAGGCCCAGAGGTAGTTAAATGCTGGTGATTCTGTCTCCGTCCAGCGGAGGGCAGTAGCGCACATCTTTAGAAGAGGGATGTCCCGTTTGGACAAACAGGGATTATCCAAGCCACCAGAATTCCCAGGGGACTGACTAGCAGGCATGCTCTGTGCCTTTGAATTCAATTAGAATGGAGTGCTTTGGGCAGTAGTCAATCTAATGACATTTTTATCATTCAACTTAAAGAAAATGTTAAATTAAAAAACTTTCCAAGTTCCTTAACGAGGTAACAAATGCTTTAGAATGACTTCTAATCGTATGCATTGTGTGAGTCTGTAGAAACACCGGAAACACCACAGAAAGGAGTGGGCTCTAAGGGCCTCGTGGAGGTGTAGCATGAGAACCCTCCACAGTCTTTCATGAGGACAGGGTGCATTCCCTGGGCTATTACTTTTTCTAATACTATACTATATGCCTAGTTTAAGGGATGATAGCAAAATGGACACCTGTGTATCCACCTCCCAGTTTAAGAAATAGAATGTTACCAGTACCTTTGGCGCCCCTGTTTGCCCGTCCCTGCTTCTTTCCAGTCGCCTCCTCTTTCCTCAGAAGCAATCACTCTCCTAAATTGTAATCACTTCTGGGCTTTTCTTTTTCTTAATCTTTTTTTTTTTTACATCTTTATTGGAGTATAATTGGTTTACAATGGTGTGTTAGTTTCTGCTTTATAACAAAGTGAATCAGTTATAGATATACATATGTTCCCATATCTCTTCCCTCCTGCGTCTCCCTCCCTCCCACCCTCCCTATCCCACCCCTCTAGGTGGTCACAAACCACCGAGCTGATCTCCCTGTGCTATGCGGCTGCTTCCCACTAGCTATCTATTTTACGTTTGGTAGTGTATATATGTCCATGCCACTCTCTCACTTTGTCACAGCTTACCCTTCCCCCTCCCCATATCCTCAAGTCCATTCTCTAGTAGGTCTGTGTCTTTATTCCTGTCTTAACCCTAGGTTCTTCATGACATTTTTTTCTTAAATTCCATATATATGTGTTAGCATATGGTATTTGTCTTTCTCTTTCTGACTTACTTCACTCTGTGTGACAGACTCTAGGTCTATCCACCTCATTACAAATAGCTCAATTTCGTTTCTTTTTATGGCTGAGTAATATTCCATTGTATATATGTGCCACATCTTCTTTATCCATTCATCCGATGATGGACACTTAGGCTGTTTCCACCTCCGGGCTATTGTATATAGAGCTGCAATGAACATTTTGGTACATGACTCTTTTTGAATTATGGTTTTCTTAGGGTATATGCCCAGTAGCGGGATTGCTGGGTCATATGGTAGTTCATGCTATGATTCCTTCTCTATTCTGTGCCATTTGTCTAGTTTTCTTCCCTGGACCAAAATCACCCTGTTGTCTAAATTACTGAAGCTTTGGAGTAAGACTTCATTTCTGGTAGGTCAAGCGAGATTCCCCTTCCACCTCCTCACTCCCACAAGCCCTGTTCCTTTTCTTCAGGGGTGTCTCGTCTATGTTTGTTCCTTCATGAGATTACTCTTAATATTCAGAGAGGATGAGAAGCTGAGTGCCTTAGTGTGGATCCTCAGTCTGACAAGCTGGTTTGAATCCTGGCTCTTCGTTACTATCTGTGCTGCCTTTTAGTCTAGTTACTTTACCTCTCTCAGCTTCAGCTTCCTCATCTGTGACATGCACATCATAGTAGCACCAATTTCACAGGATTGTTGTGAGGATTACAATGGGGTAACATAGATAAGGCACTGAGAACATTGCCTGGAAGGCAACACCACTGGCTTTGAATAGCTGAGAGCTTCTGCAGTCACACTGACCTCCTGGCTGTCTCTTGCCAACCATGTCACCTTGGACCAGTTTCTTTATTTTTCCAGACCTCTGTTTCTGCATATGCACATGGGGATATTATCAGGGTTGTTATAAAAGTTAAAGGAGCAAACCAAGGAAATTACATAGCATGTTGTCTGGTAAATGCTTAACAATTTCATTTTAGCATTTTAACTAGATTTAATTTTAAAAGTGAATTGGGCCTTAGTGCTAAAAACTGTCTCTACACTCACTTCTGGGTATCTACAAAAACACTTGCTTGGGAACCCAAAACATTTGCCTGGGCGAAGGATGATGATAGTAAAGAGAAGTTTGCAAAACCACCTCTTGCTTTCTTGCAGCTTTTCCTTGCTTTCACCTTTTTGAGGTGCAGCATTCTCAGAAGGAAAAACCCTTCCTGATTCAAAGCCAAACTCTCCTTCCTAGGCCTTCCCTGTTTCCACAGCCTACTTTGCCAGCTTAGGGCTGACCAGGCAAAGCTGTTTCTTAACTTGTTTTCCAGAATCAGAGGAAAGTTTAACATAACAAAATTTTATAGCTCCTGCCCGGTAACATATATTACTTTAGAAAAATAAAAATACCTTTCCCTTATCATGCATTATTCTTTTACATGTACAATTTTCCTGACGTATTGAAGTAATATTCCACGGTTTGCCGTGACTTGGAGGTTTATGGCCCTTCTGTGGCAGATCAGACTAAACATAATTCATTCATAGCTACTTAGTGCTCTGGGAAATAAAACCCTGAACTTAAATAACTATGGTGTGACCTCTGTAAAATATTATTTATGGTTTTAAAACTACTATTATGTAGATATCAAGATATGCCAAATGTTATAAACCAAACACCAGCTGGCAAATGGGACAAGTAGTATTCCGTTTATTTTTGCTTTTCTTTCTGGATATTTCTCTACAAATGCTATTTTCACTTAAATGGATTCTGGGGTAATTATCTGGCAGAGGAAAGCAATGCTTTCATTTACATTTTATTATAGAATACTACAGTAAGTAAAAAAATTCTCTATAAAAAGCACCACAAAAATATAAACATTCCATTAACTTACTGCAGTTTAATAGGAAAGATACTGATTACCTTCGAGTATAAAGTAACTGTCCCCACTATCAGTGAACTAGTGTAACCCATCTGTTATTCGTTTCTGCAAATTAGTTTATGGAGGAAAACCCGACTGCACATCTAAGTTATCCAAATGGGAACTCTAAGTTTAGTCTTTTCATGCTGTCAAAAATATGTGTGCATTCATAGCACTCCTTATTGTAAGATTTTCAAAAGTGTAGGGTGTCATCTCCACACCTCCTTGGTTTCATCAATGATTTCCTGTGCATTCGACTATATTGTAAGAAATAAGCTGTTCAGTGGTAGTTAAGTCATGGAATCGTCGGTTTCCTAATAATCATTCAACAAATGTTTGAGGACCCACCACATGCTGGTCACTCAGCTTGACATTGGCAATAATAAAAAGATAAATGAGAAAAAAGAAATCCTCAGTGCTCAAAGAACTAACAGTTTGAATACGGAGGTAGATAACCAAATAAGAAATTTCCAGGCAGCGCATCAAGTGCTGTGAGAGGGGAATAAGCACAAAGGGAAGATGAGGCTGAGGACACAGTGGAGGAGGCAAGGAGGGCTTGTGGAGGACTTCACAGAGGACGGAGACCCAAACGCTGAGCATGGTCTTGGGGATGACTGGGGAGATTCCGGTGGTCAGGTGGACATGCGAGAGCAGCACGGGCAAAGACACAAGGGGCTGCTGGGTTCAGGCCTCTTCAAATCATTCGATATAAATGAAATTTGCTAGAGCCTTGGAGAAAGAAGGGATGAAGATTCAGTGCGAGGCCAACCATGGAGGTCTTGAAGGCCCTGCTGAGGAATTTAGACTTCCTCCTGTAGGCTGTGTCTAGATATGAGAGAGCTTAAGTTGAGGGTCACGTGATGAGGTTTGTGTGTTGGCTAGCTCCTCGTGGCTGGGATGTGGAAAATAAACTGGAGCCCAATTAGCAGGCTCCTCCAACTTCCAGATGGAAAATAACAAAGTCCTGGGCCAGGGCAGTGACAAAGAGAGACCTGATGGAAAGTGCATTTGGGATCTGGAAGCAACAAGATCTGATAACCAGTTGCATGTGGGAAGAAACAGAGGGAGGAGTCAAGGAGATAGTTCGGGTTTGGGGCTTGGATGCTTGAGTGGGACAGATGAGTCATTTTCAGCACCTGGGACTATTCTTGGAAGAATGAGTTTGGAGGAAAGGTCAATGGGTTTCATGCTGACCACGTGGAGCTTATGTTATCTGTACGACATTTAAGTGTGTCCCAGAGGCATCTGGACGTGTGAGTTTGGAGAGAAGTTAGGGTTGGAGACAGAGATTATGCCATTTATATATATGATGGTCAATGTTTTTAAAGATTCATGAAAGTGAATAAATGAGCTAATTTGCCCCCAATGGTATGAAAGATACCATCAATCGGTTATTTGCAAACTATCTTGATGTAACAAGGTAACATCACCCCTAAAGCCTTCACCCCTAAAGTCTTCACCCCTAAAGCCCTGTAGGTAAAAACAAAAAGGGAAGGGTAAAAAGGGTTTTCCATTCTGTCATCTGCTATGAATAGGAAGTGATGCAGCTCTCATTTTGGATTCTTTAACAAAAATGGGATATGTCTTTTACTTATGAAAATCATAACAAGACTTAATCAAGTCTTCCTTTGAGAATACTCAAGTGATTGAAATCATTGAAATGATATCACTGCCACATCCAGAGGTTGTGCTTTTGCTGTAGAAGGCTGCCTGCTTTTGTAGAGTTCCAAAGAAAACTGAGCAAAATGGAAGGGAATCTATTTCTCCCTCCTTCGTCTTGATGACTTTCTAAAAGCTCATGCATTTTGATGGCTAAGATTAATGAGACCACATAGTGTTAAGCACCTTGGACTTTCAGAACAAAGGCCTTTTAGAAGAACAAAGTATCATTATTAATGACACATCACTTACAGTTTTCATCAGTAATGTTAGGTTTCAGCCACTTTAATGGGAATTTAGTTAAGAGCTCCAATGTGGACAGCGAGGCTATTAGAGGAGGTTCTTGACAGTAATACCTTTTGCTTCTAAGGAAAAAGATAAATCATACTGAAATTGATCAAAAAGACAAGCTGAGAGGTTCAGAAGGTGAGCTACCATCCACTTAGTAAATTTCTCAAAGGCCTTATCATCAATGAGTCCGCTGGTGAGCTCTGCCCTCTGCAGCGGGCTCCCTTTGCTGCCAAGTCTCCCCCTTCTGGACAACTTGCTGGCCCAGAAAAATGCGTCACGCTCCAAACTTCACCTTTCTTTTTTATTTCCCCTCTCCTCTCCCTCCACACCCCCAGTCTATGTTGGGTTTCACTGCCTCAGGATCTTCCTTTGTCCTATGGTGAGCTGCTCAGTCAAGTGCATGAATAAAGGAATGCCACCTTGCTGTGGTGAACTAATTTACACCATTACCACTAAAGGTGAGAATCATAATGCCAGGTGGCAAACCAGTGGGGAAGTATTTTTCCCTGAATACATGTTGTTAGTATTATCAGATAAATCATGGGGGATGGTGGTATACATAGAGTCAAAGGTGTTTGCGATTTTTGCAAATTCTTTACACAAGATGCTACTCTCAGATAAGA
The DNA here is from genome assembly GCF_000442215.2 of Lipotes vexillifer. Classification (NCBI taxonomy): domain Eukaryota; kingdom Metazoa; phylum Chordata; class Mammalia; order Artiodactyla; family Lipotidae; genus Lipotes; species Lipotes vexillifer. The sequence goes on along the minus strand of NW_006799221.1, from coordinate 91,179 downwards.
TCTCTCAGGGACCTTAATGTGTTTCAGTCAGATTCACTAGACTCTCTTAATGACACTTTATAAATGACTCTGCTTTTGTTGGAGGGAAATTACAAGAAATTCTCCTGGGGGGAAAAAAAATGAAGTTAAAAACATTTTAATTTTGTGGTGGAAATCAGTCAGCTATGTTTTATCTGTAGGAAAAAAAAAAAAAACAACTAGAATGCAAAGAAATGCCCGATAAAAATAAAGGAAGGGGGAATTTACTATTATTACCGTAACTGATGACTTATACCCAGGGGCATATAAGGAAATGATTACACTGCAGCTCTACCAATAACTCTCTGAGATCTTAGTCAAGATTGTTGAGATCCCCAATGACAGGAAGAGAGCACAGACACCACAAGGCAGAAGGGGTTGTGGTTATATAGTGTGAAGTGATATTTGTTACTAAAGGAAATCTCAGACTATTATTCTGTCTCTGATTTGTAACAATTGTATAGTCTGTGAATTGTTTAGTTGATTTGATTCTGGAGATTCTTGGAAAAACTTGCTTGTTATATTACTCTGTTTGGGGAGTTCCTGCCAACCACATTAATTAGTTTCTCTTTTGTTTGTGGTTTACAAGGTAGATCAAAGCACATTTCCAGTCCAGTTGTTGAGGTTCACTCTTTTCTGTCTCATTCCAGATGACACAGCTCTAGCTAGGAAGACTTTACTGGACAACATGAGAATTCAAGTCCAGCTAAAATGCTGAGATACCAAACAAAATGCTACAGCGCAGGAGAATGTTTTGTTTTTAAACTTTCTGAGGTGTTGTAGTCCAAAATACCCAACAAATAATTGCAATTTAGAATTTGAGTAAAATGCAGAAATGGAAATGTAAGATTACTGCAATCACATTCTTTAGTAACTTTTAGTACTAAATATTATTAAAAATTGACCACAGGGCTTCCCTGGTGGTGCAGTGGTTAAGAATCCGCCTGCCAATGCAGGGGACATGGGTTCGAGCCCTGGTCCAGGAAGATCCCACATGCCACGGAGCAACTAAGCCCGTGCGCCACAACTACTGAGCCTGCGCTCCTAGAGCCTGTGCTCCACAAGAGAAGCCACGGCAATTAGAAGCCTGCAACTAAGAGTAGCCTCCACTCACTGCAACTAGAGAGAGCCCACGCACAGCAACAAAGACCCAACGCAGGCAAAAATAAATAAATAAAATAAGATAAAATATTTTAAAAATTGACCAAATTTTACCAAATTCAAACAATAGTTGTAGATCATCTGATTTGTACTACATGTTGATGTTGATATAAGCTCAAATTCTGCATTGGGAAGTTAACACTGAAAGATTGAGTTCACTGTGAGCTTTACTATGAAAGATGATTTTCTTTCTGCATTATAAATCTGCTAATAACAAATGAGCAAAGTGGTTGCTAGTTGGTACCTTTTTTAACGTTTGTGCCTTTAAGATCATAGTTCAAAAGAATTAAGCAAATGCGATAAAGAAGGCAACACAAACATAACCTTTATTCTCTTTCAAAAACCCAGAGAATAAACAGGGCTTGGAACCATATTCATTGATTTAATCAGAATACCTTAAATTTTGTAGTCTCATTTAAAATTTTATAGCAATACAATGGTTATTGTAAAAGTGATGGCAATATACATGGTTGTTCTCAACTAAGTAGTAAAAAAAATGTAGTAAATTCTCTTATCCATCATAAAGAAGGGCTAGGCTAGTGAGCTGCTCAATCAAACATTCATAATAAATAAAAATTACTCTCTATATATCTGATCAGATATTCATAGCCTAAAATCACAATACACAATCTGACAGTAAAACTGTGCTATATTCAGGAGTTGGGAAACCAGCACACTGGGATTATAAAACATTTTTTGGTTTATGTAAATACTGAGACAGAATCTCTAAAATCACGACTGTTCCAGAAGATCTGAGACAGATGTCAATGAACATGCATGCTGTCTATCTATCGGCTATTAGTTTTCAAAGGACTAGAAGAGTAAAATAAAATTAATGTAAATTATTTAATACAATTCAATATTGCTTTGACTACTTAAAAAAAATACCTCAAGGTATTGCACTGCCTTATAGGCATGAGCAAAAATTGTAGTAACTGGAAAGTAGCCGTAATAGAGAACAGGCACTGAGAATTCTGACAGAACACCAAATAACTGCTTTTGGCAAATAAATTGGTTAAGATGATCTCACTTTTTTAAAGTTCTTTTGCCATAAAAGGGGTTTTTAAAATTCTATTTTCTTAGAATAATTTTACATATATTAGAATGATTTTAGAGTAGTCAAGAGTTTAACATTATCTCAAAGGTTCAAATAATTCTTAAGATTCTAGTTTACATAAGACTATATTCCTTAGCATTCATTTAAACATATTACTAAAAACAAACATGGTTCATCTGAGAACATAGATTAAAATTTTTTTTTCTTAAACCCAAGGGAAAAGTTATGAACGTAGCCCTTTCTCTCTAAGCATAAAAAGTCATTTAGATGACAAAGAGGACTGAGTCCAGAGTCAGGAGACACAGATAAGACTTTAGGGAAATCACTTTCCCTCTAAGATCTCCTCCAGCTATCTGATTCTAAGGTTAAAACATTCCCTCTGAACTATACAAACTGACCTGGCATTTTCCAGTTTCTACACAGTACCTGGCCACCCTGCCCCCTCAAAAAACCTTTTAATTTCTTACACTCAAATATCAAATGAATTGATACAAACCCTGCTCTGCAAACCTGTATGCCAGCTAGTTGTTTTCACTTATTCTGCACATTGTAGAGAGGTTCCTATGTTCAAGGAGTGCTAGACCAAACCTGCTTGTCACTGCCCCTGGGAACAAATGATCCCCTGGAAAATTGGACGCAGTGACTGCGTCAGGTCCAGCTTCAGACACCTGAAGAAATAGGGAAACAGGCAGTTATCCTACTTGCTCCCTGGTTCAGGGCACTGATTCCCAAACTTGAGGGAATACAGGAGGAATCTCCAGTTGGGTTTGTTAAAACCGCAGCTTCCAGGGTCTCACCGCAGCCTTATTGTATCAGAATTTCTGGGGATGGGGCCTCCTAAACTACGTACACTTTTAATCAATATGTTCTCCCCCACCCCTCCATGCCTCTGCTTGTTATTTATGGGCTTCCCTCTCTACACTCCCACCCCCCCAAAAAAAGAAAAAAGAAAACCACTGTACTGTAGCGGTTAAAGCTCTAGAGTCAGCGTCAGGAGGCAATGAGCAGCTGCTAGATCTGGAATGAGTTATTTAACATCTCTTCACCGGATGGGGGTTGAATGAGAGGAGTCTAGCCGTCCCTTCCTCTCTCAAAGAACCTCACGTGTCAGCTCGTGAAGGAGATGGGGAAAATGTGCAGGGATGTCTCACTCTAGCAGTTCAAACACCCCAGAAGAGTCTGGAAGCCCCCGATCGGGTGTAATTCCTCTCTCTCTCTGGTCCCCTCATCCACAACTGGAGGCAAAGTGAGGCGAAGTTGGAACTGGGTGACAGTCGGGAGGGAGAAACGAAAAGAAGCTTGCAAGAGCGTTTTGGCAAGAAGCAGAAAGCAGGAACTACTCGTCGTCCTCGTCGTCGTCGTTCTGGTCCTGGTAGCGAATGTAGACGACCAGCATGACAAATCCCATGAGGATGCAGAGGGAGCCGACCACCAAGTAGGCGATGCCCAGGAACGGATTCTTGCCGCCCATCCACGAGATGCTGCTGAAGTTGATGAGCTTGTGGCCGCCGAAGACGCGCACCGGGTAGTTGTAGGTGATGTTGACGCGGTAGGTGCCCCGCGGCAGCCCGGCCGAGTAGTTGCCCTGGCGGATGCGCGCGTACAGCTTGCGGAACGTGGGCAGCGCCGCCGTGCGCATCCATACCACGAAGTCCTGGTTGATGAAGCCGGTGTTGTTCGGGTCTGGGCTGAGCTCGTAGACCGGCCGGTGCCAGCTGGGCGGGGGCGCGGTGCCCTGGAAGGCCAACGCCAGGCTGCCGTTCACCAGCGGCGGGTTGCGAAACTTGACGTGGTAGTCGGTCCACCAGGCGATGCCGGTGCGGTCGAGCGGCACCTCGACGTAGGGCCCGCCCGGCAGGCGCTGGTGCCACAGCGAGAAGGAGTCGTTGAAGAGGCTGTTGGCGATGGCGCCGCAGGGCGCGATGGGCAGGCCAGCCGCGCTGTACTGGTAGGGGTAGCACTCGTTGACCGGGTGGCGCAGCGCGCTCGGCAGCCCGCTCAGCTGCGCGTCGTCGCGGGACACGCCGTAGCGTCGGTTGTTCTGGTAGAAGTTGGTCAGCTCGTAGTAGAGGTACACGGGGCCCTGGAAGAACTCGGGCAGCGAGAAGTACCAGGCGCACGAACAGCGGGGCGGCGGCGCGCGGCCCTGGCCGGCGGCGGCGCACACCGAGCAGTTGCCGGTGCCCGGGTCGCCGGTGTAGTCGTACTCGAGCTCCTTGATGCCGTTGGAGGAGTAGTAGAGGCCCAGGCCCAGGCCGATGAAGGCCAGGCCGGCGCAGAAGAAGAGCGGCAGCGTGATGCTGGCTGACAGCAGCGGCTGCCAGGCGGGGAGGCGCTGCTGAGTGAACGCGGTGTTGTCGGGCTGGTGGGCGCCCCGGGCGGTGGCGCTCCAGGTCATGGCGGCCGCGCGGACACACGGAGGGGCGCTCGGATGGGGCCGGCCGGGGGCGCCTCCCCCTCCTCGCTGGGCGAACCGGGGCTACCCCCGGGGCAGGTTTCCACCGGCTCAGGTGAGTTCTGGCCCCGGCCCCGCCTCCGGCCCCCGCACAGGTGAGTCTTAGTTACAGGTTCTCCGGGCAGTGACCGGACCCTTCAGTTCCGCCTCGGCCCAGGTGATCGGCCAGCACCGCCCCTGCGAGTAATCGAGAGCCGCGCCCCGCCTCTTCGGAGGTGAGCGGGCGGGCGTTCCTTCCTTCACCTGGCGGGCCCAGAGCTCGCTTTTCCTCTCGATCCGGGTGGGTCCGGACTCCAGCTCCTCCTCCCCGAGGTGAGTGGCGGCCCCAGGCTGCCTCTGAGTGGCTCATACCTTGCTCAGGTACTTCCTTCCCTTCCGCCTTCCAAGTGACTAGAGTGCCTGGGCCAGTCTTGCCCGAAATCGTAGGAGCTGCAGCCTCCAGCACAAAGTTCCACTGAGGGATTGCACCGTGCGTCCTGGAGCCTTCAAGATTTCAGGTAATTAATCCTCTTTTATCTGAAAGTGGGAAAAAAGTGTCTCTGGACCCTGTTGTCTTTGTAGGTTAACTTAGGGGCCCCCTTTTAGTCAAGTTGCAGCCACAAATTGTAATGCCCAAGAGACTGCACTATGGTAAATCGGTTTGGAATGCTGTGCCTGCATTCAAATTCTAGAATTTTTTTTTTTTTTAAGGGAAAATGATTTTCCGGCTAGGTGCCCCAATCTGGCTGTATAACTAAGAAAAGTGGAAAGTTCTCTAAAAATGACACTTAAAAAAGAGAATTAAAGATGGCAGGAGGTTCAGAGCCTTTAAATATCTCTCTAGCTGGTGGAGAAACCACACAAGGAGAAGAATGCACTGGACTACATGTGATTTCTTTTTCTTTTCAGATTATTTGCCTGACTGGAAAAAAGTCCGACCCAAGGTCCCAAAAGACCTAGCTGCTATCCACAATCAAGGATGTTGGGACTTTGGGCCTAAGGAGGTGAACTACAAGGTTTTACAGGACTTACTGCAAAGGAAACCCAAAATAGCTCTGAACATTGCTTGCGATTCTGGCTTTTATATCTAGTTTGGTACAGTATACACAAGGGGGTGTCGGGCCATTTCAACTTTGTGCTAAATCCTCCTTAGGTATTGAGGTGTTTCTGCCTCTCTTCCCGCTCCTAAAATGCAAATAACTTAAATATTTGCTATATTACACTTCTGCACTTAGAATAATATATTGCATTCAGGAGTTATTCAAAACCCATTGAAATCTGAAAAGTTAAAATACTTGCTAAATTAAACAACAGGGATTTTTTTTTTTTTAAGCATCTTTCAAGTGTTAGCCCTAAGCTAAGCAAGGTAGAAGACAGAAGACAATTAGACTAAAAAGGACCCTTGATCTCAAGGCACTTGCAGTCTGATAGGGGACATATTACTTAGGAATAAGATGAATCAAAATAGACAATACACAGCATATACTCAAGTACCAAATTATACTTTACAAGAATGATACTAAAATTAAAAAGTAATATTGTTTTAATAACAGAAAAGTCATTCTAGTTGAATGGAATGAATGCAGATTGCAAGCTTTAGCTGTTAGAGAATACTGAGGGAGACCCAGCTGACTCGAATTCCACTTCCCTCACTTTTAATCATACCCCAAGAGAGGAAATCCCAACATTGTCCACAACTTCCTATGGTGTGATCCAGTCTCCACTACACCTTTCTTTCAAGAAGATAAAAGAATAAACAGTTCTCTGTATCATTTTGGTGGGTTCCATCCACTCCTATATCATTGAGTCATCAGTTGGCTTGACACAGAGTCCACAAAACTAGTCCCTAGGAAGGAATTTGGTTCCCCAAAGTTAACCTAGTGGATTTTAAGTCTAACAATTGCCCTGCCACCACTCCCCAGAAGTGTGAGCCCTCCTATTGAGCTGAGAGACTTGCCAGCTCTCCCCTCCCTGCATGACATTCATTTATTCATTCTGATAACTAGGGTCACACCAGAGTGTCCCAAAAGCCAAATGAAGAGAATATTTCAAGACAAGGAATGGTCTACAGGGTGAAACACAGCTGAGGGTTCTAGTGAGACAAGAAATGAAAAGGTGCCATTGGATTTAACTTCTGTGGGAACAATTTGGGTGGTGGGGTGGGAGGAGTCAGGCTGTCTCAGGTGAGGGA
>NW_006799221.1:57112-84278 GCF_000442215.2 Lipotes vexillifer | reverse complement strand
GGGAAAGAGGATGTGGAGGCAACCCAGGCAGGACAACGCCTTTTAGAAGTATGGGGGAGGGGCAGGAGAAAGGCAAGTGGCAATCATTTAGAAGAGTATGTATCCCAAGGGAAAGGCTTCTTTATAGATGGCAGCAAGGGTTTATTCCGAGGGGAAAAGATAACAGTTCAGGCAAGGTTGAAGAGAGGGGCGACAAGCTCATGGATGGTCCAAAGGCAGGAGCAGGCAGGAGGCTCCGGGTCCACAGAGCAGGTGCAGGGTCAGCTCACCTCTGAAACAGGGAGTAAGGATGGATGCAGAATGCAACTGGGCTTTGGTCTTGGCTCAAGGGGAGAAAGTTCCCACATAAGAATTTCTTTCTGTGCAGTAAAAGGCATTGGGGGGCGGGGAAGGGAAAGCATGAGCCTAAGGAAGTCTATGAGGAGGGGAAGAGGGAACTGGCCTGGGATATGTGAAGTGATGTTGAGTGGCTTCGTCTAGAGGAGTCATGCAACCCAGGCTGGGAGAAGGCAAGTGAACACGTCCAGCACATGGGGGCTTTCAGTGCAAGTGAATTGGAAATAAAGGCTTAAGATATTGCAGTTATTGTGGAGCGGGTGGCTTAAGTGATAGGCCTTAGTATTTAAGAGAATAGCAAAGAAAAATGAAACAAAGCTGGGGGACCAAAAGAGAGCATAGGGACCAGCAGACTGGCAGTCCTAATGATGTTAATTAACGAGCAGGTGGCATGAAAGCTGGGAGGGGAAAAGCCCTGGTATGAGATGGGATGTTAAAGATTTTGGAGGGGCTTCCCTGGTGGCGCAGTGGTTGAGAGTCCGCCTGCCGATGCAGGGGACACGGGTTCGTGCCCCGGTCCGGGAGGATCCCACATGCCGCGGAGCGGCTGGGCCTGTGAGCCATGGCCGCTGAGCCTGCGCTTCCGGAACTTGTGCTCCGCAACGGGAGAGGCCACAACAGTGAGAGGCCCGCGTACCGCAAAAAAAAAAAAAAAAAAAGATTTTGGAGGTGGAGCAGTGCCGGGATGCATGTATACGTCATGTCTTCTCTACCAGCTTGCAAGTTCTGAGAGGCCAGGGACTGGTATGTATTGCTGTGTCCCCCAGAGTTCAGTGTATAACGAGGGCTCTGACCTCGTGTCTTGCATTTGGTTATGTGTTATGATGCATTAAAGGACACGTGGCTCTTGTGAACTCTTCCCAGTCCCCAAAAAGAAGTTAGCTCATTCTAAACAATTCTTTTTTGTGTCTGTTTATTATAAAGAGAACTCAAAGTGAAAGGAAAAGTCATTCCCAACCCCAGTACTCCTCGAATCGTTTTATTTTTCCATTTTATATTGTGGGTTTTATCAATATAATCATTTAATTTTAATAGATTTTAATTATAAAAAATACATTATCATTCTGTGTGTTAAATTACCTCCTTATGGAATGAGATGAAGAATAAAGTAAATATTTTCTCTGTTTCTCTGTGGTCTTCATAATTTTTAAATGGTTCCAAAATTCATGGTTTTGCCATATTTAACCACTCTCCTATTGTTGGGCATGTGCATTATTTCCAGTTTTTCAGTATTCCAAAGAATATAGTAGTAGACATCTTTTCGCCTATAACATTTCATTTTATATTATTTCCTTAGGATAAATTTCTAAAAGCAGGAAAGGGGCTTAAAAGTCAAACCTGTTAAAGATACACATCTCTAGAGTCTTTGACACTGCCATGACGTTGTTTACTTGGCTACATTCACCAAAATGTTGCCAACAAAACCAGTTGTTAACCACAGAATATATTTAGTCTGCGCTAATAAACTATCAGATACTAGGAGAAGCAATATAAGATAGGGGAAAGAAAGTTGCCTGACGTTAAGGAAGTCCAAGTTCTACTCAGAAGTTCATCGAGAAATAGCTGGGTGACCTTTGTCAAATTGCTTAATTTCTCTGGTTTCCTGATTGCTTAGCTGTATGAGTGTGTTTGCCAAAATGATAGTAAATATCTCTTTCAATGCAAAGATATCTGTTTCTAGTCATCCCAAGAGGTCTTCCTTGCACTGACTCATTGAATAAATAGTCAGCATTTACTGAGTACCTACTGTGGGCCAGTCACTCTGTAGGCACTTTATGTGCAGTATCTCATCTAATTCACACCGCAAACCTAGGTGGTAGGTACTATTATTATAACCATGAAACTGATGCAGAACTAAGATTTAGGCTAAGGAAATGGAGGCTAGCCAAGTTCTTATAGAGGTAAGTGGGAGCTGAGAGTCTAGTGCTAAATTCCAGCATCCTTCATTTTCAGTCACCGCAGTGTAATGTCTAGACATACTTCTTCTTAAAAGAACCCAAAAGACTTGAACCGACTTTTAGTGTTGCAGGTCTTTTATACCCCAAAGATAAGAGAATTCTGTTCCATTTATGCAAAGTCCCAGAACATCTGAGTTGCCTTATTTTTGTTTAACAAAAGCTTTCATTTTGAAGCCAACTTTTGTTCAGCATGTCTATTTCTCTTGCTAAAGTAAAAATAACTTCACTTGTCTGGCTGTACTCAGTTTTTGCATTTATTTCATTTAGTTCATGACTATTTATCTTACCGTAATAGAGCCAAGGGTTTTTAATTGGTGTTCGCTTATATAAGTTTATACTGCTCAGGATTGTTGCCTATTACTCTGCCCATGGGGCAGCTTTTATTTAAAAGGAATCAACTTAAATTGCTTCATAAAATTACAGCATGTGTTCAGAAAAGTTTGAAAAATATCCACTGTGCCTGGACTTCATTTTTCATTAAGAACTGTGTTCAGCAGACTTCCTGTTTCAAAAATTACGGGGTGGTACCCCCTAGTGGAAGATGCAGAGTAACTTCGGTGAACGAGTACTGTAAGCACCGGGGGCAGAAAGGACAGACAGGAGTTCTTTCCACTCCTTGCTGCAGTGTGTTGGAGTTTTGGGTCATTAACTTACTGAAAAACAGTGGAGGCCACTTGTGAGCAGAATTGGGTGAGTTGAGAGCTGCAGGGGGCAGTATAGAATGAACAATGTGACTGAGATAGGTGACAATAGATCTTAGGTGGCACAGGCATTGGCTATGGGATGCCCAGGTTAAAAGACTGGAAAAATCAGCAGGGATTGGATTGGACTTGAACTATGTGCATAGAGTTTGGTTGTAGGAGTTGTGCTTGGTGAGTTGGTACTAGAGAGACCCAAAATATCAGGAGGACAAGTGGGGTGACAGAATTGAGATAGAGGGGAAGGAAAAGCTTTGTCACTGGAAATAAGAAAGAGTTCAATCAAAACTGAATTGGGTTAATGCAGTGTGAAAGGTGAGAGGGGCATATACCAGGGTGAGGATGGCAAGAGGGAGGGGACACCTACAGAGCAGTGTCTAGGGAACCAGCTTGTCTGTTGAGACTAAAGGCCACTCTCCCCTGCCCTTTCCCTGTCCCTGTGGGAGTGAAACTCATTGGTTTGGGGATGACCCCACTGAGGAATGTGATATACACACTGGCTTTCCCTTTCCCACAGTGACAATATCTATTTGAAATGTAGGAATCCTTCACTCTGTATCGGGAGTGAATGGTTAAACATTTAAAAATTTTCAAAAAGTTATCAGCTTGTCTTTTGACAAGATTCAACACCCATTTATGATAAAAACTCTCTGGAAAGTGGGCATAGAGGGAGCCTACCTCAACATAATAAAGGCCATATATGACAAACCCATGGCAAACATCATTCTCAATGGTGAAAAACTGAAAGCATTTCCTTTAAGATCAGAAACAAGACAAGGATGTCCACTCTCACCACTATTATTCAACATATTTGGAAGTCCTAGCCACAGCAATCAGAGAAGAAAAAAGAAATAAAAGGAATACAAATTGGAAAAGAAGAAGTAAAGCTGTCACTGTTTGCAGATGACATGATACTATACATAGAGAATCCTAAAGATGCCACCAGAAAACTACTAGAGCTAATCAATGAATTTGGTAAAGTTGCAGGATACAAAATTAATGCACAGAAATCTCTTGCATTCCTATACACTAACAACGAAAGATCAGAAAAAGAAATTAAGGACACAATCGCATTCACCAATGCAACAAAAAGAATAAAATACCTAGGAATAAACCTACCTAAGGAGGCAAAAGACCTGTACTCAGAAAACTATAAGACACTGATGAAAGAAATCAAAGATGACACAAACAGATGGAGAGAGATACCATGTTCTTGGATTGGAAGAATCAACATTGTGAAAATGACTCTACTCCCCAAAGCAATCTATAGATTCAATGCAATCCCTATCAAACTACCACTGGCATTTTTCAGGAAAAAAACGGAGCTGGAGGAATCAGACTCCCTGACTTCAGACTATACTACAAAGCTACAGTCATCAAGACAATATGGTACTGGCACAAAAACAGAAATATAGATCAATGGAACAGGATAGGAAGCCCAGAGATAAACCCACGCACCTATGGTCAACTAATCTATGACAAAGGAGGCAAGGATATACAATGGAGAAAAGACAGTCTCTTCAATAAGTGGTGCTGGGAAAACTGGACAGCTACATGTAAAAGAATGAAATTAGAACACTCCCTAACACCACACACAAAAATAAACTCAAAATGGATTAAAGAACTAAATGTAAGACCAGACACTATAAAACTCTTAGAGGAAACCATAGGAAGAACACTCTTTGACATAAATCACAGCAAGATCTTTTATGACCCACCTCCTAGAGTAATGGAAATAAAAACAAAAATAAACAAATGGGACACAATGAAACAAAAACTTTTGCACAGCAAAGGAAACTATAAACAAGACGAAAAGATAACTCTCAGAATGGGAGAAAATATTTGCAAATAAATCAACGGACAAAGGATTAATCTCCAAAATATATAAACAGCTCATGCAGCTCAATATTAAAAAAACAAACAACCCAATAAAAAAATGGGCAGATCTAAATAGACATTTCTCCAAAGAAGACATACAGATGGCCAAGAGGCACATGAAAACTGCTCAACGTCACTAATTATTAGAGAAATGCAAATCAAAACTACAATGAGCTATCACCTCACACCAGTTAGAATGGGCATCATCATAAAATCTGCAAACAACAAATGCTGGAGAGGGTGTGGAGAAAAGGGAACCCTCTTGCACTGTTGGTGGGAAGGTAAATTGATACAGCCACTGTAGAGAACAGTATGGACGTTCCTTAAAAAATGAAAAATAGAATTACCATATGATCCAGCAATCCCACTACTGGGCATATACCTAGAGAAAACCGTAATTCAAAAAGACACATGCCCCCCAATGTTCATTGCAGCACTATTTACAATGGCCAGGTCATGGAAGAAACCTAAATGTCCATCGACAGACGAATGGGTAAAGAAGATGTGGTACATATATACAATGGACTATTACTCAGCCATAAAAAGGAATGAAATTGGGTCATTTGTAGAGACATGGGTGGGCCTAGAGACTGTCATACAGAGTGAAGTAAGTCAGAAAGAGAAAAACAAATATTGTATATAAATGCATATATGTGGAATCTAGAAAAGTGGTACAGATGAACCAGTTTGCAAGGCAGAAATAGAGACACAGATGTAGAGAACAAACATGGACACCAAGGGGGGAAAGCTGGGGGCGGGGCAGTGGTGGTGGGTGAATTGGGAGATTGGGATTGACATATATCTGCTAATATGTATAAAATATAAAATAAAATAATAAGAACCTGCTGTATAAAAAAATGAAATAAAATTCAAATCAAAAAAGGAAAAAAGAAAAAACAGTTATCAGCCCCATGTTCTAACACCCATAATGTGAACAGGGAGGGCTCATCTTAGGAAAACTGAAGTGCCCAAAACAGATGTGCTTAATGCTCTTTCCTGTTTGATAGCATCAACAAACTGAATAAACATACTTTTAATCCCACTATCTAGGTCACTGATACAAATGTTTAAAAACCTTGGCCGAGAACCTGGGAACCTGTACTTGCCGTTTGTGCTGATCAATATGCCTTGTTAATATTCAATCTGGAGATTGTATTACCCTTGGAGGACTGCAGGGGCCCCTGACCTTTCTCTCTGAAATGTGAATTTGAAGTGGTTGTGTTTAAAATTTTAGTTCTCTTTCTGTAGGAGGGGTACTGTGAGGATAGCTGCATTGTGTCAACTTCTAAACCAAAGTCTGAGAATCTTAAAGGGACCAAGGCCCTGCATGATACTTAATCCAGTGGTTCCCCATCTGGCCAAGCAGCAAAATCACTGGGAGTGGGGATGGTGTTTAAAAATACACATTTCTCAGAGTCTGATTCTTGCCACTAAATCACAGTCTCCAGGGGCCGGCACCCAGGAAGCTTACTCAGAGCAGTGTGATGATCACCCAGCTTTGGGGGCCACTGATCTACTCCAGCCTCATAATCCATCTGGGGATTTGCTTTGATTAGATAGTCAAGGATTTCTGCAATGCAAGGAACAGCTTCAGCCACAGGTAGCTATTGTTCAGATATGAGGAATGTCACAGAAGCAAGGAACTGAGGGAAGTGTATCTGGCTCTCATAGGAGGAGAAAGTCATCAGGCTTCTCTCCTCTCTCTGCACTGTTTCTTGCCACTGCTTCTCCCTGTGGTTCTGTAGGCCACCTTCTCGAGCAAGTTCGCTTCTCCAAATCTTGGACTGTGCATGCTTCAGGTTGCCACAGCTCTGATGTGGACACCAGTGCTGGGTCACCTTTCAGCTCCTCCCGATTCTGGCAGTTATATTCTTTAGTTCAAGGGAGGCTCCAGCTTGGGTCACGGGTCCAGCCCTGGTCCAGTCTGTTGTGGCAGGAGTGGGGAAAGGTCCCAAGACAGACACAGGGCTGCCCACATCCACCTCTTCAGTAAAAGTTGAAGGGACTCTTCCAAAGGAGGGGGTGTGGTCTGGCTGAGAACTAAAAGGGTGTCCACCACACCTTTGTAACCTCCCAACGAGGGGGTCATTTGAGCTCCACTTGAACACTTCTTGTGACAAAGAACTCACCAATTTGTGAGGTCCTTTCCTTGTCCAGTTCTAAGATTTGACAGCTTTTTGGATAATGACCATAATGTATTCTATGTTCCTTCTCTAGAGGAATACAGAGTAAACTTACTCCTTGCCCTTTAAGAACTCTGAAGATGGCTATCATGTTTGTGTCAAGAGTTTTATTTCCAGAACATACTTGCTTAGTTTCCTGATTTGGTCCTCTTTGGGTTTAGACTCTCATCATCCTGATCTCCTTCCTTTACTTGAGTTGGTTTCTTAATAAGAATTTTCTTACATAGAGTAATGTTTTTAAAAGGATTGAGGTGGCTTTAAAATATGCAGTAAAGCGACATACAAAAAATACTTCAAAGCAAAAGAATGAAGGCAAAGAGAATACATTTTGTAAAACAAGGTGGAGCTGAGTGAGAAGTTGGTTCATGAAGCACCTGCCGTGAGATTGTGTGTCTTGCTAAGGGTGGTCTACAGGCTTGCTTCTTAAGCTTTCCAGCGGCCAGCTCCAAGAGGGAAGGATCAATCACTGCATCCACGGGAGGAAACAAAGCGTCAGCTCAGAAGAATATTAAGTGATTTCTGGTGTAAAGACTAGGAAACATTTTCTCCTTGGGGTTCTCCCAGAGAAGATGTTGTGAAACCAGGTAAACAATGTCTTTAACAAAAACCTTGCAGTAAATATTGCATTCATTTCCTAGCACTGTTCCTTACAACATCTGCCAGAGTGAGATATAATGGTGTTTGGTCAAAGCACAATTCAGTGAAGCCATTCTAGGGAGGCCCCCCTTCCAGTCTGTATGTGCTTCTCTGCCCCACTGTCTTTGGACGGGTTCTCAAGCTACGTTCTGGGGGGGACCATCAGTGGTGGGATTAAGATCCCCATCCCTTCCTCGCATCCCATTCTCTGACCCTGGGCTTCTAAGAAAGGCATGGTTTGAACAAGAATTCTATTGTTAAAAAAGAAGTTGGAAAACGACTGATCTAAAAGAATGGGTACACTGCTATCCTTCAGGTAATGTTCCATAAATATCGATCATTTCCCAAAGTTTTCCATAGTTAAGGAGCAGCTTTGAGTTCCAAGATTAAACATCGCAGTAAGTTCCTAGATCACAGAGCTTCTACGTTGCCAGTTAAACTCAGGGCCGTATGTTTTAATAATCAAGCAAGCTAGGGAGGGATTGACAACTTCTTATTAAATTTGAGGTACCTAACAAGGACATATGGTGGACAGAAGGCCACTGCACCTCCACTTGGAGGTGAACTAAGAAAGGACCATCTGTTGGTGCCCAGATTCTCCTGAAGAAATAATTTGGCATTTGCTCTAACACGTTGATACACAAAGTACAGCCTCAATGATTTTAGCTTGAAAAATTTATCTCATAACCAAATACCCATTTTATCCACAAGCAAATCTCAGTAAGTCACTCATAGAACATCTAGCTTTTATATTGAGAAGGGTCTACATATGTTTAAAAATATATATGTAAAACTAGGAAGTTGATGGTTTTAGATTTAGAACAACTGGCTTTTCTTTGTGATAATAAAAGATGGGGTCAGCTGGCTATTAATGCCTTTCTGGTCCTTGATACTAAGACCATGGCATTGGTGTACCAGAGAAAGCCCATCTTTCTCTTTCTTGTAATTGGAGTAAACACTGTGTCTGATCTATTGATGGACTGTTATTCCTGACCTTGAAACACAATGGTATTAAGTGCAGGTTCCTTATAAGCCTTTCAGGTGAGGGTGGGAATGGACCTGGGGACTCATTACTGAGCTTGTATATCTCAGCCTACAACTGATTTCAGCCTTCAGAGTCAAAGGTTATGGAAAAATAGATAAAAGCAGCAAACACTCAGGTTTTTCTTGTTAGATTGCTCCCCGAGATTGACAAAGAGTTTAATAATGATCAATGGTGGAATAGCTATGCCTATAGCTCCCTTTCTGTAGAACATTGACCCAAGAGTTCTAGAACTTACAATTTATCAAACAGGAAAGTGACGTACATTTTAAGTAGACCACCTAGTAAATTAAGAGAAGAGTAAATGACTGCCTTTAGGGAAAATGTGGTAGACTTAACTGTGGTCCAATCAATAAGGAGAAATTTTTCATTAAAATACCACTAACAGAGAGTCTTCCCTATCTACTCACAAAGCCATGTGATAACTCAACCTTTTTAAAAAGACATCTGTGGGAATAGTGTATATGTGTGAGGATCCCTGTGTACTTTGTCACAGATGATTGAACAGTGAAAGTGGGAATTTGCAGAATTAATCAAATGTAAGCTCATCTTTATTAACCTCCCAAATTGGCAAAAGGAATCTGTTAGGGCAAAGCCCTGAAATGCCTGATTGACTACAGCACTGTGGACTGATAGGCCTCCCACCTTCTTACAGGGCCTGCAGCTAGGGCTCAAAGCAGAAGCATCTGGCTACCCGTAGGCCCTTCTTACCTTGTCTCAAATCACCATAGCAGGGACAGGACCCCAGAGTCCAAAAGCCTTGCATGCTGGGAAGGGAGGATGACAGCAATAAAGAACAGGCTTGTGTAGCACTGGTCCCAGGTCTTCCTTCCAGAAGCAGGGGGAACACCCACATTGGGCCCTTCCCTGTAGGTTCACACAGCCTACCTCTGGCTGTCCTTACATCCAACTGGGATGACATCTCATCCCCACGTTGAAATGGCAGAGTTCCCCTTGCCCAGCTTGTACAAACACTCATCTTGGAGACCAAATCACTTGGTTCTCCAAACATCTGAAGTTGAAACCTTTTTTTGGCAAGTAAGTTCGCTAAGATCAGAGGTCTCTCTTAGAAGTGATCTGTGGGCGATCAGTCTCCTCCAAGAGTTTTATTTAGCTCAATTTTTAAAATGTGCTAAGTGATAAGAAAGAGTCTTGCTAGGTCCTATTCTCTGTCTGCAAACTTAGAGCACTCAGCCTTCTCCTTGCAAGCTTGAAAATTTAGCCTCTTGGGCAGCACCCACGATCTGAACATTGGGATTTCTCCCAGGGCAATCTAATATGGGAAACTACCGCAGAAGCTGCCTATCCACAGAGTGGGTGACTGAGCCCTTCTGAGGCAATGATATGTTTGTATTGAGATTTACTTTTTACCTGCTCCTAGGTAGCCATTTATTGAATATAATTCACATCTCTCATGTTGCACCACTAATCTTGGTACACTTTGTTTGTTGATACCAGACTGAGGTGAATGGTCGATTTGCCTGCCCTATCTTCACCCCTTCTTAGAGTCAGTATTCTCCCCACTCCCCCAAATATGGGGTTTGGTCAGACAGATACTAAACAGACTTGAAGTTTTACATTTGTTATTAAGGTTTATATCAATTTAGAGCCATAATTTCCATTAATGAAGATGATTTACATTCTGATTCTATAAATCCAGTGCATTAGCCATCTCTGCCAGCTTTGTGTCATCCAAATATTTGATCAACATACTCCTTCATCCAAGTCACTAATAAAAATGTGGACTGGCTTTGACTCAATGCTGACTTGTTGACTAGGTGGTAGATTTATTTGATGGACTGTAGCATGAGCTTCAATGTGTTATTGTAGATCTGTTAATTGTCATGGAACAGTGTCCACAGTATAATGAAAACTGAAAAACATCATTGAATGTTACGCATTTTTATGCTATTGCTGTTAAAATATGTATGGGTGTATATATACATGGAAAAGGACCTGGAAAGAGATGCACCCAGAAAAGTCACTGTTTATCTCTGGGTGGTCAGGCTACTAGTAATTTTTCCTTTTCTTTTTAATTCTTGTATGTACCTTCTGGAAAGTTATTTAATGAGCATGGCTTGCTTTTATAAATAGAGGAAACAACAAAGAATTTTATAGTTTAAAAAATTCAAAAGAGGACTTCCCTCGGGGTGCAGTGGTTAAGACTCTGCCTGCCAATGCAGGGGACACAGGTTTGAGCCCTGGTCTGGGAAGATCGCACATGCCACAGAGCAAGTAAGCCCATGCACCACAACTACTGAGCCCGCAAGCCACAACTACTGAGCCCGTGTGCCACAACTACTGAGCCCAAGTGCTACAACTACTGAAGCCCGCGCACCTAGAGCCCGCGCTCCACAGCAAGAGAAGCCACTGCAATAAGAAGCCTGCGCACCGTGATGAAGAGTAGCCCCCGCTCGCCATAACTAGATAAAGCCCGCGTGCAGCAGCAAAGATCCAACACAGCCAAAAATTAATTAATTAATTAATTAAAAATTCAAAAGAAATAAGGAGAAAGATCAAAGAGACCCCTACGGCATATCTCTAAAAACCTTTCTCCAGGTCCGGGAAAGTGGTTCTCAGACCATTGTGCTGAACAGAATTATTGCAAGAGATTTTAAAAAACATCTCCCCTGGGAGAAGCACAAGATGAAACTGCTGTTGCCAGTCCCTGGACCAGCCAGTGGACAGAGCCACTTAGCTATGAATACACCTAAATTCTCTGCCTTCTACCGGCTGTGGGATCCCAGGTAACCAGCCTAAGCTTCAAAAAACTTTTTTTTTCCTGCTCTTCAAAATGGGATATTAACATCTATCTTCAAGGATGGTGGTGAGGCTTATATGGAGTAATGCACACAAGATGCCTAATCCAGTGCCCGGCGCATGGTAAAGCCTGGTAAGTGATATGCTGTCTCCATGGCATCCAGCCCACAAGTCTAAAATTTATCCTCAGGTCATTCCTTATCACATCTCTTCCCTCTTCTCCCTTTCCAACACATTTTAGGATCTTATCTGAGTCCAAGAAGAAAGCAAAGAAACTGATTGCTTAGTATTGATGCCAATTTGTGAAAATCATCATTTCTAATGATCTCCATATAAAGTAACAAACCTTCCACATATAACTTATGTTTTAACTTTTTTGTTTAGATCCTTTGCTTCTTTTTTGTGGCTTTTGCATTACGAAATCCCCCTTGCATTCTGGTAAGCCTGGAAGTTAATTCAAGAAACATTTGCAGTTGTATGTAAAGCAATGTGTGATCTTCATTCCCCAAAGAACTTAAAGGCAGGTGGGAAAGACTACACAGTAAAATATCAGTTTTCCACATCATAACATTTTAGTGGAATTTTTGTCATTTTGAATATTCTATGTAATGAGGGAAGAGTGAAACAGCATACTTTATTTTTGAAATCCCTTCTCAATTAGAGCAGGATATTTTAAAACAAATCTTATGGGAAATTATCAATTTCTATAGCATATGGTTCAAACCACCTCAGAAAGGCTGAGACCAAAGAGATGTAGCCTTGAAGAGACCAGTAAGCTGGAAGGGAAGGTGACTCATTTGACTCGGGAGCCCCACACCCAAGTCTCAGTCTGGGAGGCATTGTTCTTGGAGTAGCAAGCCTGACTAAGATGGTACACAGCCGTGCTCCTCCCATCTCTTCTCCTGCTTAAGTCCCCAGAGGTGGATGGCATGTATGAACAATGGAAAATTCCTTTGACTCCAGAGCTGGGCTGGAGAAGGGTCGTGCCACATGCTACAGCTTCCCAAGACAGAACCAATAGATGCCAGCTTTACTTTCTTTCCCTGGAGTCCAAGATTCATTCAGTAGTCCCATCATGTCCCCAGTCTTGAGGGGCTGCAAGGAGAGTACTTAGAATAATTAGTTTCCATGCAGAAGACTGGTCCCACATTAGCCTTGTAGAAATCAAGATAAAGTCCTTCTACTGATACTCCTAATTTACCCCTTAAAAAAAAAAAAAAAGAATCATCATAGTTGAACATATTATTTCATCCAAGGTGTTTCTAATGATTTTGTGATTTTTTAAAAATGTGTGTAATTTATGGTTTCAGGTTTTTTTGTGAATTATTTACATTTAAAATGTGATCTATAGTTATCTCTGCAATATGATCATGTGTAACTCACATTACAATGATTAGGGAAAAGATGAAATTGTTGTTTGCAGTTCCAGTTGACTAAACAACTTTGAAACTTGAAATTTATTTGAGTTTCCTTTTATCATTATTATTATTTTAGTTCTGTTCTTTTTTTCTTCCTCTCTTTCAGATATGGTTTGTGGCCATTAGGTGGCGCTGTGCATTTCAAATAGGAAAAGCACGTGAAATTCCAATGCTAGGCTGTGCGGAAGAAAGTGATATGCATTAGTTAAAAT
Source organism: Lipotes vexillifer (assembly GCF_000442215.2). Classification (NCBI taxonomy): domain Eukaryota; kingdom Metazoa; phylum Chordata; class Mammalia; order Artiodactyla; family Lipotidae; genus Lipotes; species Lipotes vexillifer. Next base: position 71,157 of record NW_006799221.1, on the reverse strand, counting down.
TGTCACATTCTTGTTTCAATGAGGGCAGAAACATTTTATTTTTCACATAAAAGTTTCCAGTATTATAATTTATTAAACAACCCAGAACATAATCCCACAGTTCCATCTGAAACTTTCCTTGCAGAAAGAAAATGTTCCTTACTGTATGACATAAAAGCAATGCCTCTTAGACTTAGAGCTTTGGGTGTGGGACTCCTGAGTCAAATGAGATAATTTAACTCTTTCGCCTCCCCTTTGGAGCACTGTGCTCCTGATTTTCTAACAGTGTTGATGAATTTGTATTAGTGTAGCCATATTCTCTCATTTGGAGGTCCTTATTACTGGGAGCATTTACTTACAGATAGGATGCAAATTCATTTACATGTTATCTGAAATGCTAGCTTTAACTCTAGAAAATAATAAAAATGGCTTTCTTAGGGATCAATCCCAGGAGCTAGCTTCATGACTCTCATTGTTAACCAACTAATGGAAGATGTTACTCAAGTTTAATCCCCAGACAGAATATCCCATAGCTCCTGCTACACCAATAGTCTCCTGTTCCCCTATTTCCAGCCTTCCCTCCCACTGTACAGCCAGTCACTCTAGAGCTCTGCCAGGGGCCCCTTGTCCTCTCCTCCCACAGCTCCCCCCTGAGCAGTCTCTCCTGCACCCAGGACTCTGGTTACCTTTTGGTGTTGATGTTTCCTCGTCTGTATCTTCAGCCCATGTATCCACTTCTTCCACTTAGATGTCTTCAGGCACTGTTATACTTAACTCATCTGAGATGGAACTCACCCTGCCCAACTCCGAACCAGCATTCCCTCCGTGGGGGCAATGCCACCTACATCCGTGCAGTTGCCCACGCAGAGATCTGAGAGTCAGGCTCCACCCTCCCTTGCTTTTATCCACCCATCCTTAATGTTCACTCTGCCACTACTATGGACATGGGTTGGATCATCTCTCATTTAGATGATGATTGTATGTATTTATGGCTGTGTTGGGTCTTCGTTGCTGTGTGCAGGCTTTCTCTAGTTGCGGTGAGCGGGGGCTACTCTTCATTGCAGTGCCCGGACTTCTCATTGTCGTGGCTTCTCATTGTGGAGCACGGGCTCTAGGTGCGCAGGCTTCAGCAGTTGTGGCACGTGGGCTCAGTAGTTGTGACTTGCAGGCTCTAGAGCTCAGGCTTAGTAGTTGTGGTGCATGGGCCTAGTTGCTCTGAGGCATGTGGGATCTTCCGGGGCCAGGGCTCGAACCCGGGTCCCCTGCATTGGCAGGCAGATTCTTAACCACTGCGCCACCAGGGAAGCCCTAGATGATGACTGTTAACATTCTCCTAGTCTTGGTCCCTCTGAACCTCCCCCCCTTTTTTTTTTTCTTCACATTATAGCCACTGATCCTTGTATAATGCAGTTACCAACATGTTTGGATCCTGCTGGAAACCCTTGATAGCCTCTCATCTCTCTCAAGACAGTTCCAAACGCCTTAACGTGAACATAAGGCCCTGGGCCCTTGCTACCTCTCTGGCCCTGTCTCCTCTGTCTCAAACTCTGTACTCTGTCCTAAGACACACCTGTCAGCATATCAGATCTGCTGGACTTTCTCCAGCCTCCCACCTCTGCACACACTGTCCCCTCTGCAATTCTTTTCTGTCCACCCCTGTCTGTCTCCTGCATAATTCCTAGCTTAGATGTCACCGCCTCTGGGAAGGGAACCTTCCCCACTGCTTCTCCCGATAGGATGAGCTCCCCTGCTTACCACAGCCCTTATCACACTATATGGTAATTGTCTGTTAGTCTACCCTGCAGACTGTAATAAACACATCTCTTACTCTCCGTCCTATCTCCACCATCCAGCACAGTTCTTAACACGTAGTAGATCCTCAGTAAATATGTTTTGAACGAATGAATGAAGACCTGGTCTATGTAGCTCACTTTCGCTTACTGTTTATAACCCAGGTCAGTTGTCTTCCCAGCTCACCCCAGCGGGAGTGAGTCCCTTCCATCGACCACCACGGCACTGGGCACAAACCTCAGTCAGAGCACATATGTTGTGTGGAAATTGTGTGAACCATCTCCACTAGATTCTGCATTCTTCAGGGCAGGACAAGGTCCTCATCAGGCATTCCGTGAGAGTGGAGAAGGAATAGATTTTTCCTGCTTCCAAAGATCATGCAGCTAAAGGTGGTGAAGAGAGAATAAGTTTTCATCTGATTTGGGGGTTTAGGCCTGGTTTTGTTTATATGGCTATTACCTTCAATTTTAGGTTTTTAAAAATTTATTTTACTTAGAACTCTGTCTGAGGTTTAAAGCTACAAACCTTTGCTTGTGAAAACTACTCATGCAATCATTTAAGGGTGTTAGGTCCCATAACGTTTGAGTGAGGCTGTTGTTAGAGTTTCCGGTGCGTGTGAGGAACGTGTGTGTGTTCCAACTTCTGTTTCCCTCTGCTAGCCACTCTGTGTACTCACTTCCTTCAGAGGAAGGGAGTTGATTATCCGTTCCGTAGTAATAAAATATAGTAATATTTCTTGAGCACATACTATGTGTCAGATGCTGTTGTAAGCATTTTGCATGCATTAACTCACTTAATCCTAGAAAGACCCTTTGAGACAGGTGCCATCGAGTGTTAGCATTCCCATTTTAGAGATGAGAAGACCAAGGCACTGAGAGGTTTAGTAATTCCACCCGGGATGAGAAGAGGAGCCGGCAGTTTGCCTCGAGCTCATGACCTTTTATATACTATATTATACAAAAAGCTTGACAGGAAATACATTTTTGATTATTTTAATTGAGGATACTAACAGCTGTAAAACACTGTCACGTGGACCTGTTTCACTATGTAAATATCTCTGAGTAAAAGGGCAGTTTGTTACCAAAACCTCCCATCTCCTCTGCCTCAGACCAGAGCATTCCCAGCCCCAAACTTTGCAGAAAGCCTGTCACCCTTTGCTTTTCAGGTATAATCCTAATTGCTCATCTCCCGTGACACCTTTTCTTGAGACAAGCAAAGCCTTGCTCAGTTCTCCATAAACGGAGAGCCTTCTTTCTTTTGATCACAGATCTCTAACTGCTAAGTTACTTTCCTTCCATCTTCCTGATCCTAATTTAGAGACTTCTTGAGTTTTACAGGATCTCTTGCTAAACATTATTCACTGTGTATAATAGTACACCACACATCTTATCCCTAAGAGTTCATGTATGTTTGAGCACGCCCCACTTAACCTGAAATCAAACTAGAGCACTGCAGCCCACAATACGGCTACAGAAGTTAACAAACTATATTGTGATTTGGTATAACACAATGTAGGCATATGTATTATCCATTATTAGAAAGGTTATTTTAAAATAAGTGTTTCAAAGGATAAATAACATTTTTTTCACACAGTTTGAATAATATCTGACCTTTTAGAAAGTGATTTAGAAAGATCTTCCCATATGTAAGTTTTTCTTCCTTTTATAATCTGAAGACTGTGTAGGTCCCTGGCCTCATTTCCCCGTTTCATTTTATCTCATAGTTTATCTTTTCTATTTTTCACTTAATCTTGAATCGGAGCATTTTTGAGCATTTCATTCAGTATCTCCTATCTAATATTTTTGTTTCATTGGATGTTTTATTTTTCCTCAGGGGTACTGGAATACTCTTATGGAATGTGTTTCCTTAGATAACGTGTAACAGGAAGGGAATCCTATTTAAAGGGAAAATGTTTAAATACTTTTTTCAAGACCAACGGTGTATTCTGGCTCAAAGAACCTCCATATGAATATCATTAAACTATTTGCTCAATCAGTATTTATTGAGTACCTACTAAGCCTGAAATCATGCCAGGCATTGGGGAAATGAGATAAAAGCACAATCTTATCTTCAAAGAATTCATAGTATAGGGTAGGAGAGAATAACTATTTTTAGACAATCCGAATACAGTATACAGGTGCTGTAAAGCAGGTATACACTGGAGGGCAAAGGAGCAGAACTAGAGCTAATACCCTCTTTGTGGTTCCAGAAAGATTACCCTGAAAAAGGGTCACAAACTGACTCTGGAAGTCAGGATTAGCCCAGTTATTTTTCATTGCAGAAAGAAATACGGTTGGTTTTGAGCTCTACAACTTTAATTCAGAAGGAAAAGAAAGAAACATTTTTCAGCTAAGGCTATAGGATCATTTTGGCATTATACTATCTAACATATCTCATGGAACTTTCAATTTCAATTATTTAAAAAATTTTATATTTAAAATTTCAGGATGTTTCAAGTTTTGAATGTTTATGTTGTAGTCTGGGGGATGCAATCTATTTATTTTTAATTGAGGTGAAATGTACATACAGTGAAATGTACTCAAGAATACAATTACCAAATTACAATTATGAGTGTGTCAATGATCCTTGTAATGAGCACAAAAATTTGCCGTATACAACTTTTCCATCATTCCAGAGAGTTCTCTCAAGACCTCTAACAGGCACCATCTTCCACAGGCAACCACTCACCTAGTTTCTATTACCAGAGTTTTGCCTGTTTTATTTCTTTAACAGACATAGGGCTATTCTGATTTTCTCTTGTGTCAGTTTCTTCTCGTGTCAGTTTTTATGTGGTGTGTTGTTTCAAGAAATTTTTCCAATTCATTTACGTTGTTGAATTTATTGGCACAATGTTATGCGCAATGTTCCCTATTATTCTATTAATATCTATATGTTCTGTGGTGAGGTCACCTTTTCATTCCTAATATTGGTAATTTGTGTGGGGTATTTTTTTTTCCTTGATAAGTATTGCTAGGGGATTAAAAATGTTAATAATCTTTCAAAGAACCAATTTTTGACTTTGCTCATTTTCTCTGTTTTCTATTTTATTCATTTCTGCACTCAAGTATTTCCTTTCTGCTACTCATTTTGGGTTTAATTGGCTCTTCCCCCCGCCCTCTCCCCCCAGCTTTTAAAACCTTATTTTCTCCTATAAAAATATAAATGTTTAAATTTCCCTCTAAGCACTGCTTTAGCTGTATCCCACAAATTTTGACATTTTTTGTTTTTATTATAAGTCAGGTGAAAGTATTTTCTAAATTCCCTGTGATTTCTTTTTTGACTTATAAGTTATCTAGAATTATGTTGTGTGGGTGTGTCTGTGAGGGTGTTTCTGGAAGAGATTAGCATTTGCATTGGTGAACTGTATAAAGCAGATGGCCCTCCCCAGTGTGGACCTCAGCCAGTCCGTTGAGGGCCTGAATAGAACAAAAAGGAAAGTTGAATTCCCTGTCTGCCTGATCACTTGAGCTGGGACATTGATCTTCTCCTGTCCTCGGTGCTCCTGGTTCTCAGGCATTCAGACTTGGACGGGAACCTATACCACTGGTCTCTGGCTCTCAGGGCATTGAAGGACACCACTGGTTTTCCTGGGTCACCAGCTCACAGACAGCAGATCATAGGACTTCTCAGCCTCCATAATCGCATGAACCAATACCTTATACTAAATTCCTATCTATCGTCTATCTATCTATCTATCTATCTATCTATGTATCTATCTATCTATCTATCTACATGTATCTATCATCTATCTACCTATCATTTATCTACCTACCTGTCTATCCTATTGGTTCTGTTTCTCTGAAGAACTTTGACTAATAAAGTGACTATTCCATATGCATTTGAAAATAATGTGTACTCTGCAGATACTAATATGCATTTGAAAACAATGTGTATTCTGTATATACTAAGTGAGATATCCGATAAATGTCAGTTAAATCAAGTTGGTTGATAATATTGCTCAAATCATTTAATCCTTATTCTTTTTTTTTTTTTTTTGGTCTAGTTCTTGTATCAGTTACAGAGAAGGGTGTTAAAATCTTCAACTATGATTATGGATTTGTATATTTGTCCTTTAAATTCTCATTTTTGCTTCTTGTACTTAAACCTTTTTTTTTTTTTTTCTTTTTTGCGGTACGCGGGCCTCTCACTGCTGTGGCCCCTCCGTTGCGGGGCACAGGCTCCGGATGCGCAGGCTCAGCAGCCCTGGCTCACGGGCCCAGCCGCTCCGCGGCATGTGGGATCCTCCCGGACCGGGGAACAAAGCCGTGTCCCCTGCATCGGCAGGCGGACCCCCAACCACTGCGCCACCAGGGAAGTCCTACTTAAACCTATTTTTAGTCCCATAGCTATTTAGAATTTTTACGTCTTCATGATGAAATGATCATTTATCATTAAGAAATATTACTTCAACTCTGATCATTTTCCTTGACTTGAAGTTTATCTTATATGATGATATCAACACCAGCTTTCTTAGATTTGTTTGGCCTGTCTTTTCACCTCTTTTTACTTTCAACTTCGCTGGGTCTTTAAAATGCATCTTGTGTAAACTGCATGTAGTTGAATCTTGCTCTTTATTCATCCTTGTAATCTCTTTGTTTTCATTGGATTGTTCAGTTCATTTACACTTAATGTAATTATTGATATGGTTGGATTTAAGTCTTTTATCTTGCTAGTTGTTTTCTATAGTCCCATTTTTTCCCCCTCATTTTCTCCTTTTATGTCTTTCTTTTGGTTAATAACACATATTTAGTACTCTATTTTATTTAATCTTTAAGAGTTGGAAGACCTTATTTATTTAACAAATAACTGTAAAACTTCTGAATGCCTGGCGCTGAGCCTGGTGCTGCATACAATAGTGAAGAAAATGAACATTTCCGCATCTACTGAGTTTGCATGATAGCAGATCTAAGATGATTAGTACTCTATTTTAATTCAATTTCTCTATTGGTTTTAAGTTATACATCTGTATTTTTCTTTCCCAGTGGTTTCTCACATTCTCCAACTAAACACCCTTCAGTGATACAAATATTCCATGTGCTTTTCCAATATAAGAGCTTAATATGTGGCTATTAAGACCTTGAAATATGGCTAATAGAACTGGGAAACTGAATTTTAAATTATATTTCATTTTAATTAATTAAAGTTTAAATTTAGTCACTTGTGGTTAGTGATTACTCTGTTGGATAACACATCTTCATCATGCTACTTGGAGTTAATATTGTACCACCTCACGTAAAATGTAAGAACTTCACAATAATATAATATCAACTCTATCCTTTTTGTTATTGTTGTTATATATACTTACTGCTACATGAGTTAAAACCCCTACAATATATTTGTCTTTTAACAGTCTTTTGTCATTTAAATAAATTATGAGAAGGAGAAAAAAAGACAGTCCTTCATATTTACATGCATATTTGCCATTTCCTCTGCTCTTCATCCTGCAGAGTTCCTGTATTCTGGTGCTTCCTTCCTCTACTGCAGGTTTCCCCCTTGCTATCATTTCCCGTCATCCTCAAAAACTCTTCTATGACTGTTTCTTATAGTTCACAATGAATTCTCCCAGCATGCATTTATCTGAAAATGTTTTTTTCTGTTTTCATTTTTCAAAGATAATATTACTGCACATATAATTCTGGGTTGGCCACTTCTTTTAGCATTTTAATGACGACATTCCGCTTCCTCTGGCCTCCATTGTTTCTAATGAGAAGTCAGCTCTCACTCACAGCATTGTTTCCCTGTATGTAACTGACTTTTCTCTACTCTGTCTTTGGTTTTCAGCCTTTTGACTATGACATACCTAGGTGTGGTTTTTTGGATCTATTCTGGTTGGATTTTGTTGATTACACAATTTGTAGGCTGATGTTTTCCACCCAATTAGAAGAGTTCTCAACCACTGTTTCTTCAAATTTTATTCTACTCCACTCTCTTTCTTCTCTTCCACTAGGACTCAAATTACATATATATATATATATATATGTGTAATTTCAGATATGTTCTTTTTATTTCTAATATATCCATTTGTTTTATTTCTTTGCTGATACTCCCCATCTGTTTACTCAATATATTCATCTTTTCCTGTTCACCCTTAAATATATTTATAGCTGTTTTAAAGAACTCATCTGCTAATTCCAATATTTGTGTTCTCTTGGATTCTGCTTCTATTGACTGTTCCTTTTCTTGATTATCAGTCACATTTTCCTGCTTCTTCACATGTCTAGTATTTTAAATATTATTCTTGAATACTGTTATAAGGGAGTTATAGAGAGTCTGGATTATTTTTCCTTCCTTTGAAGGGTGTTGATGTTTCTTCTATCAGGCTGTTAAATTACTGGCAAATCTTTCTGATCTTCTTAGGCTTTGTTTTATTATTTGTTAGGACAGTTCTATTTCAGATTGATCCTTAGTCCTGGGCCATGGTCCTTTCTCTGGGTCATGGTACTTACTCCTAAGGTATGGCCTCTTTGGGGTTTCAGTTGAATGCATCAGGTGCTTAATAAGGCCTCTCCACTGTGTCTGGGCCAAAATTCTCATGTTTCCAGCACTGCACAGCCTGTGATATCTTGGCCCAGCTCTCTTATTTGCAGAGCCATTCTGTCTTAGGCCTCATGAAATCTCATCCTGCACACAGGCTGTTAGGGAACACTCATGAAGTCTTCTTTGTCACCCTCCTCTGCACAGCATCTTCCTTTATGATATCCTGCCTTACAAATTCCAGAGACCACGGATATCCTAAACTCTTTCTGTACCTCTTCAGCTCAGCAGGACATCCATATCCCCTTGGATTCCACTTCCTTATGGTCCAGTTGGTGACCCCAGGCAGAGAGCTGAAGAAGATGTGGAGCTCTCTGTGTGTTTCCCTTCTCCTGAGTATCACAGTCCTACAGTGTTTATTGCCAAGTGCCTGAAATCAGTTACCTCAGATATCTATAATTGGTTTCAGTGGAGGGCCAGTCCAGTACCAGTCACTCTGTACAGCCAGAAGTGGATGTCCTCTTCTGTATGATTTGGTATGATATGTATTGGGTTGGTCAAAAGGTTCGTTCAGTTTTTTCCATAAGATGTCTCTAGTAGCACTTAGTTGTCTTTAACTTCATTCAAAACAATTTTGTTAGATTGTAGGTGACAGCTGTCATACCAGCGTGCATTTAAATAAAGGCTTATCAAAATTGGTGAATTTTTGTGTAGCCATTTTAATATAGATGATGGAAGAAAAAAAGCAATATTTTCGGCATATTATGCTTTATTATTTCAAGAAAGGTGAAAACACAACTGAAATGCAAAAAAAAGATTTGTGCAGTGTATGGAGAAGGTGCTGTGACTGATCAAACGTGTCAAAAGTTTGCGAAATTTCGTGCTGGAGATTTCTTGCTGGATGATGCTCTATGGTCGGGTAGACCAGTTGAAATTGATAGCGATCAAATTGAGACATTAATTGATTGAGAACAGTCAACATTATACTACGCGGGAGATAGCCAACGTACTCAAAATACCCAGATCAAGCGCTGAAAATCATTTGCACCACCTTGGTTATGTCAATTGCTTTGATGTTTGGGTTCCACATAAGTTAAGTGAAAAAAAATTTCTTGACCATATTTCCGCATGCAATTCTCTACTTAAAGGTAATGAAAGTGTTCTGTTTTTTTATTTTATTTATTTATTTTTTAAAAATAAATTTATTTATTTATTATTTATTTTTGGCTGCATTGGGTCTTCGTTGCTGCGTGTGGCTTTGTCTAGTTGCGTGAGCGGGGGCCACTCTTCATTGTGATGTGCAGGCCCCCCATTGCAGTGGCTTCTCTTGTTGCAGAGCTCGGGGTCTAGGCATGTGCGCTTCAGTAGCTGTAGCTTGCAGGCTCAGTAGTTGTGGCGCATAGGCCCAGTTGCTCCGCAGCATGTAGGACCCTCCCGGACCAGGGCTCGAACCCATGTCCCCTGCATTGGCAGGCGGATTCTCAACCACTGTGCCACCAGGGAAGCCCAAGTGTTCTGTTTTTAAAACAAATTGTGACTGGCGATGAAAAGTGGATACTGTACAATAATGCGGAACAGAAGAGATCGTGGGGCAAATGAAATGAACCACCACCAACCACACCAAAGGCCGGTCTTCATCCAAAGAAGGTGATGTTGTGTGTATGGTGGGATTGGAAGGGAGTCCTCTATTATGAGCTCCTTCCAGAAAACCAAATGATTAATTCCAACAAGTACTGCTCCCAATTTGACCAACTGAAAGCAGCCCTTGATGAAAAGTGTCCAGAATTAGTCAACAGAAAACACATAATCTTCCATCAGGATAACGCAAGACCACATGTTTCTTTGATGACCAGGCAAAAGCTGTTACAGCTTGGCTGGGAAGTTCTGATTCATCTGCCATATTCACCAGACATTGCACCTTTGGATTTCCATTTATTTAGGTCTTTACAAAATTCTCTTAATGGAAAAAATTTCAATTCCCTGGAAGACTGTAAAGGGCACCTGGATCAGTTTTTTGCTCAAAAAAATAAAAAGATTTGGGAAGATGGAAATGTGAAGTTGCCTGGAAAATGGTAGAAGGTAGTGGAACAAAAGGGTGAATATGTTGTTCAATAAAGTTCTTGGTGAAAATGAAAAATGTGTCTTTTATTTTTACTGAAAAACTGAAGGCCCTTTTTGACCAACCCTATACACCTTAATAAAGTACTAAAACAAAACATCACTTTTCTTTCTTTCATTTAAAAATCTCTGTTTCATTTCTGTGTCAGGGCACTGTTCCTGACGATTATTATATATTCTTAATCTAACCTCAATAATTGTTAGTTTGTTGAAGTTCATTTAAATTATTATAATTAATATTTCTAAATGACAATGATCAATAATTAACATTAATATCTGTGAGACTCATTACAGTGTTTATCAAACATTGAAAAGACATTTTTCAAGACTTTAAAACAAAATGTGGGTAGAACTAAGTGTATTCTAAAATCCTTCTATTTTAAAAAGTGTGATAAAATTATGAGATAACAAAATGATCTACGCAAACCTTGTTCACTGGCACAAAATTCTATTTGTAGTTTTCTTAAAAACAACAAAAATAACATTTCTCACTGGTTATAATTTAACTGGCATGTCAAAGGAAAATGCTAGAAACAAATTTTCCTGACCCTGAATTTCTAAGAAACTGAAATAAATCATCGACTACCATAGTTTATGTGTTTTACTTTATTGTTTAACAAAACATATCCAAGCAATATAAATGATACTGCTGTTTGTATAAATCGATTAGAGATAAGGCATATTGAGTCAGTAGTTTACTTGAGACTAGAACCGGCTCTGGAGAGCTCTGGCCTCACATTCTGAAGACCCTGGGAATGTGTAATAAACAACATGAGAAATGGCCAACTTCTGGTTCTGGCTCCTCATCTGTAAAATGGTTTAGGTCTAGGGCTTCCCTGGTGGTGCAGTGGTTGAGAGTCCGCCTGCCGATGCAGAGGACACGGGTTCGTGCCCCTGGTCCGGGAGGATCCCACATGCCGCGGAGCGGCTGGGCCCGTGAGCCATGGCCGCTGAGCCTGCGCGTCCGGAAGCCTGTGCTCCACAACGGGAGAGGCCACAACAGTGAGAGGCCCGCGTACCGCAAAAGAAAAAAAAAAAAGTTTTGGTCTAGAGTTCTCAGGCATGCCTTACAGATCAAAGAACCAAGCCTTTTTGCGTTTGTATCTTTATTTTCCAACCCATCCTCTTATTACAATGCTATATTTTTGTCTTTCATCTTAAAACGTTCATTCCATACGTTTATTTTCATCTCAAAGTAATGACAGCTGTATTTCTGGGTGGTTATCATATTCGTCGGATACTTATAAATGGGAACAAAGAAAACGAACATGTGGCAAAGTGCCAGGTAATTTTAAAACAAGAAAAGAAAACAATTACCCCATAAATGTGATGCATTGAGTCTTCCATTGCTATTACAAAAGTGGACCCAAACTAACAGAAGTAGCTTGTGCATTTACATGGAAATATAGACTCTGGAATGATATCACTGCCTGCCATCAGTTATCTCAAGCTGAGTCCAAGTTTTTTAAAGTCATTTCCTAACTAAGTTAATAAGCACAGGTGTTTCCTGATTTCAGTTGTTCAAACTCTCAAAAAAATGAGTAAGTTAGGGAAATGTGTAAAATTCCTTTGTTGGTTTCCTTTCTCCTGTATTGAGCCCAAGTTTCATCTTAGTACTATAAGTGGTTTTTGTGTTTCCATGTCCATTTGGCCCATGAGCTTATTTTCTCCGTATTTGTTTGTCTTGTTACTGGTGTTATTTTTTTCAAGTTTTCCTCCATATTTAGAATCTCAATATGAGTGATTATATTTGAACTAAGACAGTGTGTCAAAAATTCTCCCTCTGATTTGAAGAGTCTCTGAGGGTGGTGGAGTTGAGCCCCTGGTCTTGAGCACAAATTCCTCAGCCCAGAGGGGGGACGCATGGCTGTAGTGTGAAGCAGCAAGAATGAGGTGGGGGAAGGGAAAGTGAGCAGCAGGGTGAGGAAGAACTGATAACATTTATATAATACTGTAGGACTTTGCCACGTGTTTTTTTTTTTTATTTTATTTTTTTTTTTTTTAACATCTTTATTGGGGTATAATTGCTTTACAATGGTGTGTTAGTTTCTGCTTTATAACAGAGTGAGTCAGTTATACATATATATATGTTCCCATATCTCTTCCCTCTTTGTCTCCCTCCCTCCCACCCTCCCTATCCCACCCCTCCAGACAGCCACAAAGAACCGAGCCGGTTTCCCTGTGCCATGCGGCTGCTTCCCACTGGCTATCTACCTTACGTTTGTTAGTATATATATGTCCATGTCTCTCTCTCGCCCTAACACACCTCACCCTTCCCCCTCCCCATATCCTCAAGTCTGTTCTCCAGTAGGTCTCTGTCTTTATTCCTGTTTTACCCCTAGGTTCTTCATAACATTTTTTTTTCTTAAATTCCATATATATGTGTTAGCATACGGTATTTGTCCTTCTCTTTCTGACTTACTTCACTCTGTATGACAGACTCTAGATCTATCCACCTCATTACAAATAGCTCAATTTTGTTTCTTTTTATGTGCCACGTGTTTTATTAAAGTTGGTTTTTCATTTAATTCTGTGCAATCACATGACTTCTTTAAGGTCATCTAGTGATTTTAAAGGATGCAAACCTAAATCTTTGAATGCTATTGTCTCTCATGCCTGGGCTTCTTGAAATTAAGTATAAAAGAATCAGCTAAGCTTGCCAAACTTCGTCAAAAATGCCAATTCCTGGGCCACATCCCCAAAATCGTGGCCAGAAAGTCTGAATTGCCCTTCTCTCACTTGTTGGCTTCTAGAGCTAAAATTATGTTGCCTGTATTGTGGGACTGCATTAAATTATTAGAAAACAAAGAGTACATTGCTTTACTACAAAGTATTTACCTACTTTGCTCTTCTCGTATGTACAATTGCTAACTTTCTGTATTCTAAACAAATGCCTCGAGTCAGAGTTCTATAAAGGGAAGACGGGAAGGGATTTGGGGGATTTTAATATGGAAGTAAGTATTGGTTTTGTAGAAAGTTAAATTTTTCTCCTTGCCTGAGAATGATGATTGGGGTTGACGTGAAAATTTCATACTTCATTACCAAGATTTCAAGGACGGAAAAGCTTTTTTTATACCTCCTTATTATGAACTAACTATAAGCTCTTGGGAAGAGGGGACAAACTGCTTTTTCATTTCCAAGAACCAGAAGACGTTCAAGTTTCACCAGAAAGATGACAGGAAATGATTACAATTTGAAAGGGTTAAAGTCCACCTATCTGTGATTTGGTGTGCAGTGTTTTCATATTAGCTAAATAAACTTAAATTGCTGAAATCTTCATTACAGAAAAAAAAAGAAAAATCACAAAATACAGACAAATGAAAAGAAGAAAAAGCCACCCACAATAATAAACATTTATAAAGTTGCTTACTATGTGCCTGGCACTGTTTCAAGGGCTTTACAAACAACTCTATAGAACACACATTAACCCACTTTATGGATGAAAAACTAAGGCATAGTAAGGAGAGGTAGAGCCTAAAGTCACACAGCTATAGGGGATAGGATTTGGGTGGAGACAGTCTGGCTCCAGAGTCCCTGTTTTCAACCTCTACACTAGCCAGACTCTGCTCTGTAATCTATGACCTGTGATAGCCATTGTTCACACTTAGGGGGTCTACCCTTCCAAATTTACACACACACACACAACATACACAGGCACACTTTACACCAAATAGGATCCTGCT
>NW_006799221.1:52383-56972 GCF_000442215.2 Lipotes vexillifer | reverse complement strand
CTGCTGAATTACAGTTTGATAGCCTGCTTTTTTCACTAACAGTATATTGTGAACATCTGTAATGGTTACTATAGTAGATAGTAACTGCTACATTCCGGCAAAATATTCTATTGAAAGTGAAGCTCCTCCCCTCTCCCTTTGTACAACTATGAAAAAGCATAGCCAAGAAGGCCCAAGTGATCTTCCAAATAAGATTACTTGAATTGACAAAAGCCATTTTATGTACTAAATTTATTACTATCTACTATTCAATTCCAAGGCTGAAAGAACATGTGGAGGGTGTTACAAATGATCTAAAGGCAATTCCAGAGGACTTTGAAAAGTCTGACTATGATGCCCAATGACCAGAATGGAATTACGGATTAGATGGCCACTGAGTAAACCCAAGAATGCCATCAATGAGACATAGAGAAAATCCAGCAAAGGGCAAAAGAAAGATGCCATTAGAGCAAAATAATCATTTTCCTCTCACAGGTTTCTTACACAACTCTTAAAATCTAATAACTCGGTGGCTACTTAATAACCACTTAGCTTGTTAATGGACTAGAACCAAATGATAAAAGTTAACGGAACAACTGGACCATTAACTACATTAATAATAGGTTTAGAGAAAATTATTACTATTTAAACCATATTTGCTTCTTCTATCACTAGTGTTTTTTAGAAATATTAAGATATTACGAAACATACTAAAATGAAGAGTTACAGTAAGTTCTGCATTCAGAATTAAGGAATTTTGAATTATTTTAGTTTCAAAAGATATTTTTGCCTCATTTGGTGACATGCTTCTGTAAGTTGTGATTATAGAAGTGGAGACGAAGAAATGTTAGAGGTCACTAAATGCAGATTCGTCTTGGCTCCCCTAAACTATTTATCTCTTATGGTATATGAGGTATGTCTTTTTTAAGATCTACCAAACTTTAATTCAGACCGAGGACTTTTTTTTTCTTACTGCCGTGGCCTCTCCCGTTGTGGAGCACAGGTTCGGGACGCGCAGGCTCAGCGGCCATGGCTCACGGGCCCAGCTACTGCGTGGCATGTGGGATCTTCCGGGACCGGGGCATAAACCCTTGTCCCCTGCATCAGCAGGCGAACTCTCAACCACTGCGCCACCAGGGAAGCCCCAGACTGAGGACTGTTTCTTAATAGAATGTCTGTAACATTTTCCAGGATTCCATAGTACTAAGAAGAAAGGCACTTAGGTGATGTAAGGGATTTAAAATGAAAATATTCTAACATGGGTAGATTCAAGTAGGTGAGTTATGTAAAAAAGTGAATCAGCCATGGGAGAGATTTGTGTTTGTTCTGTTCACACTCAGAAAATATTTAACTTTACTGGAGTTTCCTGTTAGAAAACAATGGCAGAAATGACTTATGGAGTCATTGCTCCTGATCACCAGGCTATGTCTAGGCAACTTGACTGCTTTTTATGAGGGTATTACTTTTATGTTTGCTCCTCTGTTCTGATCTCAGTCCCTGGAAGGCCCTTCTTTTGAGGACGGGTGGGAAGCTCAGCGGTCTACCCCATTGGCTCTTTGGAACTTTGCCCCTCAGCCTTCTTTTCCCTCGTTCCCTCTCTCATTATGAGCTGTTCATCCACTGACTCATAGACTGTTGTGTCAGGACCCTTTGGCTCTCTGAAGACCTGTCACTCTGATCTCATCCCAGACTCCTCCCACCCCCCGACTTTGCCTCTGTTTCTTCCTCCAAGTCATTGAAGATTCTCCTTTTATCTGGTTTCAGAAGCCTCACAGTGATGTGTCTAGGTTTGGGTCTTCTTTCATTCATTCTGCCTAATACAACATGTCCTCTTCAATGTGACACTCGAGTCTTCCTTGCATTCTGAGAAACGGTACAACGTCTGTGAAATAGCTTACCTTTTTCTGTTCTTGCAACATGTATAAGGACATTGAGGCCCACCTTTGCCACTTTCTATGTACCTTTATACATATACCATTATACATACGTGCCTTTGAATATTTAGAAATGCATAAGGAACAGCACTGCTATAACCCCTGCTCTGTGTGGCACTCTCTCCTGACTGCTGAGAATCTCCATCTTCTTCCTCCTTGTACTCAGTGTGTATAATAGTTTTCATTCCTACTATGCATTAAAACCACCTGGGATGGGGGTTAGGTGTGCATGTTTTGAAAAATGGACCAAATCTTAGCTCTTTCATGTATTAACTATGTGACCCGATTCACTTAACCATTCTGGCCCTCACTTTTCCTATGTGTAAAATAGAGATAATAACACTTCTATGGTTGTCATGAGACTCAAATGAAATGTTTGTCAAGTGCCTTGTTACAATGCTGGTGGATACTTATCAATGGTAATGTGGCAGCTGAGGTAACAGCTGAAATGTACCTTGTGCTTGGCCATGTATCACATGTTTTATATTGAATTATGTGATCTTCAGAGCCCTTGTAGATAAGTACATTTAGCATTCGTTTGTAAGTCCAGCATTCTAAGAACTGTGTTCGTTTATCTGTGTTAAACTCCAATCTTAATCCTTTGGTATGCGTATTTTATGTACTTTATAGCATATTTATATTTCTTACTTTAGATTTTTAAAATGCTATTTACTATCTTTTTTTCTATGTTATCATATGTCATTCTAATAACTATGTGATATTCCATTGAGTTGTTATTCTATAATTTACTCAGCCATTTCACTATTACTGGACCTCTTCAGGCAAAGAAGTGACTTCTTACCGTGAAGATTTTGATGTATAGTATCAAACTGCCCTCCAAAGGCTGTCATATTATCGTAACATGGGGTAGTTTTTGACCTGACTGCATTATTCTCTAAATTCTCTAATTCTATTTTAAAGTGGAATGGGGGTTGTGTGAAATGTTCCTTAAGAAATTAGAAAAGTGGCAGTGATTTAGTCAATCAAGCAATCAATCAAAAAGCATTTAGACAATGTACTAGGAATTGTATATAGAGAAGTCCAGTTATAATGTGACTAAGACAAGAAAAAGTAATAGTGATAAGGGAAGAAGAAAAGAAACAAACCTCTAGTCTATAAAAGAACCTATAATACATATTTCAAAGTAGTCTATACAGATATGCAAGTTGCTACACTGTATTATGTACAAGCCACTAGTAAGCAGGGTGGGATGTGTAGAAAGAGGGAACTTCTTGCTCCCCTGCCTTTCATAAAAGTCAGGACCAGCTCTGGATAACAGCTGTCATGTAGGTGAGGTCTGTATGGGCAGCTTGTCCTCCCCTACAGGGACTTTGTGCTCTGTGCTGTCTTCTACCTGTCTAGTGCGCCCCAGGAGCCACCTAATGACGCATGACATAGGCTGGAGACACAGTCTTCCTCAAGATTGATTTAAGGATACTAGTAGAGGAAATCCTCGTTCTGCTGGGGCTGTTAAACTAGAAATCCAGGAAGCTGGGGCTGCTGGAGACCATCTCCCCTGGCTATAGGCAGACAATTTTAGACAGCAGGCTAAGAGCCACAGGCATAGATGTTTCTTAAACTAAGGCCCATTTTTTCACATGTGCCTCAGATGGCATTCCCTCCTGCAGTCTCAGAACGGTGCGAACTCTCTCCTTTCCTGCATTGTTCCCCTAACTAAAAAGCCCTCCGTCTGGTGATTGCGTCCTGATCTTCAGCTCTCTCTCTCCTCCGCACTCCAGCCAAACGTCTTGAAAGAGTGTCTAAACTCACTCTCTCCACTTCTTATTTTTCACCTCAACCTACTCCGAATAGGCTTTCATGTCTACCCTTCTACTGAATCGGCTCAAAGATTACTCAGGACCTGTCCATTGCCAACTCCACAGGGCTTCTTCAGTCTTGTTTATTTAATCCCTTAGCATCCTCTGACCTAGCTGACCTTTCCTTCCTGCTGGAGAACTTTTGGGTCAGTTTCCACAATAACTTAACACCACATCCTCCTGCGTTTTCTCTCACTCCCGCCTGCCATTTCTCAACTCCCTTGCCTGCCCCTCCACCTATAGATGTTGGGGTTTCTGGAAGGCCGCATCATAAGCCCCTTCTTTTCTCAAGCTACGTTCTCTTCCTATCTTTTCCTGGAACAGAGATCTCATCCACTATTCCAGTTTTGATTGCGATCTCTATACTAACGGCGTCTACATTTATGCCTTTACTTCAGACTCCACCTCTGACCTTCGCAACCACATAGCCCCGATTGCCCACTTTGGATTTACACTTAAACGTATCCAAGGTGTATCAAACCTGACATGTTTCGAATTGAACTCCACCCCCTCCCAACCCTCTCACAAATCTGCGGCTCCTCTCCTAGTGTTTCCTAATCACTAATGGCTCTGTAATCCATGCAGTTGCTCAGGCTGATTTCCTGCAAGTTCCCCCTTGATACTTTCCTCTTCCTCATTCCCTCCCTTCCACCCATCCCCGAGACCTGTCAATCCCACCATCTTATCCTCATTGCTGTCACACCACCTGAGTCCCGGTCACCAGCTTCTCCCATCTGGAGCTCAGCAGCAGCCTCCTCTCTGGTCTCCCCACACCTGTGCTTGCCCCTTCCGGTCCATTCTTCACACAGCCCCAGAGAGGATTTTCAAACCCCAATCTCATCCTGTCCTGGCCCTGCTG
>NW_006799221.1:47859-52368 GCF_000442215.2 Lipotes vexillifer | reverse complement strand
CTGCTGAACTGCCTTCCAGAGGTTTCCAGCTGTTCACAGCTAATGTCCCAAAACCTACCACTTCTGGTCAGTCTCGGACCCTGACCCACCTTTTCAGGCTCATTTCAGTCACTTGCCCCTCCAGCCACATGGAATCCTCCCTGTTCCCCAAACAGGTCAAACTGTCCCTTTTCTTAGGAACCCTGAATAAACAGGTCCTTCTGCTGTCAATTGTTTTAGGTGACCCTTCTCTGACAACCCCTGACCCCAGGTTACATTATCCCATGGCACCTTGGCCTGTTCCTCCACTGCACCCTCCCTTCATTGTTTTTCCTTCCTTGTGGGACTGTAAGCCCCAGGAGAGCAGGCACCATGGCTATCCTGCTCACTGCTCTGTCACCACTGCTCACCTATGCCTGGCACTGACTGATAGGGCAAAAATGGAGTATCTTGTGTCTCTCATCACACAACCCTAGGGTAGCTGTATAGCTGGCCACGATTTGGGACAATCTTCTTTTAGTATTATAGCCCAACAGCAGCAAATCCTTCAGTGGTTCTTAAAGCTAGAGTCCCACTCTTTGGAGGAGAGGATGACAAAGATGACCCAAATGGTCCCCTTGACCTTTTCTCCTGGAGCACCAGGGCCACGCAGGAACTCCTTGGGTGTTTGAGAGCTTGCTTTACAAGCCCCATCTAAAGCTAAGGTGTCATTAGGATGATGTGCTGCATCCTTGCTGTTCTTCTAAGGACATTTTGCTGTTTTTTTAAGACAGGCCCTCCCCCACCGACCCATTGTTCTTATTTGTTTTCATTCCATAGTGTGCCTCAGTGAAATGTTGAGAACCTAGGTTAGAAAGCCCCCAAATAGGGCACTGTGGGTAGGGGGGCTAGAAAGACTGACCTGCTAGCAGGAGACTGAGTCGCCAGAGAGAATGTAATTAAGTATCTTAAGAATGGCCTAGGCTTTATGGGAGACAAATTGGTTGACCTGGCCCTCAGGGAGTAAGGAGCTCCCAGGGGACAAAAACTGCAGGAGCTCTGAGTGGAGAAAAAACTGAAGGCTGCCCCCTCTGACTCATATAGAGAGCAACAGCCCCGAGTGTTCCTAGAAGAGGCGATTGAGCACATGTGCCAGGGACTGTGTGTGTGAACATCTACTGCTCTTGTCACGCAGGGCCGGGTGCACCGGGAATCACCCCGCAGAGGAAGAGATTTATTACGTCCCGGCCATGTCTGTCTTCAGAACTGAACTTTCCTGCTCTTTGTGCAACAAGACACACCTCTCCGAGGAAGGAGGCGGACAGGATTTCCATCACCACTACTGCTCTATTAAAAACACACACACACACACACACACACACACACACGCACACACACAACAACCGTGTAATTACTCTCCGCAGGAAAGGTACACAAACAGGATGGGCCCAAGCTGAACTCGGGATGAGCCATCCCTGTAAAGATTAGGTAAAGGAACCTCCCGTCACGCACCCGCCTCCGGCCAGGGCCTCTCCCAGATGGCCACGTTGGGTGGCCAGCCCACCTCCTAGGGGGTGCTGGGGGTCGCGGGCGACTCCCGGCCGCGTGGGTTCCCTGCTCCTCCTCTTTCCCGCCTTCCGGCGCTCCCCGGGTCTGTCTCCCACGCCTCAGGTGTTCGCTCAGGCTGGGCCGCAAGCCCTTCCCTTTTTGGCCTGCACCTGGCGTAGCTTCCAGCCCAGAGCTCCCCTCCAGACCCCGCTGCAGGGAGCGCGAGCAGAGCGGTGCGAACCGGCCTGCGCCGCGCTGCCCAGGCCGCTAGCGCCCAGTTACTGACCGAACGCAGGGTCGGGCGCCGGCCGCGCGCCGCGCCCCCGGGCTTCGGAGGGTGCGCCAGCCCCGCGCTGGGTTGCCGCGAACTTGGAGCCCGGCGGCGCGAGGCTCCTGCCCGGGATGGGGCGGCAGCTGCTTCCTGGTTTGAAGCTCACCGAGTGGGGGAGAGCGTGAGCCCGCGGAGGCGGGGGCAGGAGCAGAAGCGGGAGGAGGCGGGGGCAGGAGACGCTTGAGGCTCGAGCTAACCGGACGGGTCGCTCCGGCTCTCCGGGGAGAGGCGCTTCCCGGCCCTGGAGAAGGGGCGAGTCCCGCGCGAGCCCCCGGGAGGCGCCGCGCGCTCGAGAGGGACGGTCGGGCGACCCCGGCCCTCTGAGGGCTTGGCGCCCGGCTCCCCTCCTTTCCACCTCGCGAGGGAGGGAGAGAGGGAGGGAAGGAGGGGAGGGAAGGTCCGGCGGGGGACGCAGAATGGCTGGTCGAGGGGGGCTTGCGCTCTGCTTTTCCCGGGAGCTGCCTCCACTCCTGCGGCCGCCGCGAGGGCTGGCCTGAACGAGGGCTCCCCGCTCTCCCGCTGCGAGACTGCACGGTCCCTGAGCTGGGACAGCGGCCCCGGCATGTCGTCCGGCACCATGAAGTTCAATGGCTACTTGAGGGTCCGCATTGGCGAGGCCGTGGGGCTGCAGCCCACCCGCTGGTCCCTGCGCCACTCGCTCTTCAAGAAGGGCTACCAGCTGCTGGACCCCTACCTGACGGTGAGCGTGGACCAGGTACGCGTGGGCCAGACAAGCACCAAGCAGAAGACCAACAAACCCACGTACAACGAGGAATTCTGCGCCAACGTCACCGACGGTGGCCACCTCGAGCTGGCTGTCTTCCACGAGACGCCCCTGGGCTACGACCACTTTGTGGCCAACTGCACCCTGCAGTTCCAGGAGTTGCTGCGCACGGCCGGCGCCTCGGACACCTTTGAGGGCTGGGTGAGTACCTTGAACCCTCCCCTTTGTGTCCACTCCGCACCTTCTCCCCCCCTTCATTTTACAAAACTTGCCCGGGGCCCGCTTTCCCATCTTCCCAAGCGCAGGGAATTCCCTCCCCTGCGGTCCTCGCTTTGGTTCTCGCCCAGGTGGCCACGGCACTGGTGGTGCGCGAGGGCACAGGTGTGTCTCTAGGAAGCTATCCTGGACACGGTCCCCTTTCGGGATGGCAGCTTGGGCTAACGGGAAGTCGGGGTAGGGGCGGTCACCCCCCTCCGCCCACACTTTGGATAAGACGCCCCAACTCTCAGCTTGAGGGTAATACGCAGGAAAGGCAAAGAAGGTGTGATAGATAGGAAAGTGACTTGATTTGGGTCAAGTTCTTAAGCGCTTTTTAGGAGAAAGATACATTCTCGTAGGTATTATTCATAGTGTTTATGGATACGTGTTGCGGCAGCTGCTTCCTGGTTTGAAGCTCACCGAGTGGGGGAGAGCGTGAGCCCGCGGAGGCGGGGGCAGGAGCAGAAGCGGGAGGAGGCGGGGGCAGGAGACGCTTGAGGCTCGAGCTAACCGGACGGGTCGCTCCGGCTCTCCGGGGAGAGGCGCTTCCCGGCCCTGGAGAAGGGGCGAGTCCCGCGCGAGCCCCCGGGAGGCGCCGCGCGCTCGAGAGGGACGGTCGGGCGACCCCGGCCCTCTGAGGGCTTGGCGCCCGGCTCCCCTCCTTTCCACCTCGCGAGGGAGGGAGAGAGGGAGGGAAGGAGGGGAGGGAAGGTCCGGCGGGGGACGCAGAATGGCTGGTCGAGGGGGGCTTGCGCTCTGCTTTTCCCGGGAGCTGCCTCCACTCCTGCGGCCGCCGCGAGGGCTGGCCTGAACGAGGGCTCCCCGCTCTCCCGCTGCGAGACTGCACGGTCCCTGAGCTGGGACAGCGGCCCCGGCATGTCGTCCGGCACCATGAAGTTCAATGGCTACTTGAGGGTCCGCATTGGCGAGGCCGTGGGGCTGCAGCCCACCCGCTGGTCCCTGCGCCACTCGCTCTTCAAGAAGGGCTACCAGCTGCTGGACCCCTACCTGACGGTGAGCGTGGACCAGGTACGCGTGGGCCAGACAAGCACCAAGCAGAAGACCAACAAACCCACGTACAACGAGGAATTCTGCGCCAACGTCACCGACGGTGGCCACCTCGAGCTGGCTGTCTTCCACGAGACGCCCCTGGGCTACGACCACTTTGTGGCCAACTGCACCCTGCAGTTCCAGGAGTTGCTGCGCACGGCCGGCGCCTCGGACACCTTTGAGGGCTGGGTGAGTACCTTGAACCCTCCCCTTTGTGTCCACTCCGCACCTTCTCCCCCCCTTCATTTTACAAAACTTGCCCGGGGCCCGCTTTCCCATCTTCCCAAGCGCAGGGAATTCCCTCCCCTGCGGTCCTCGCTTTGGTTCTCGCCCAGGTGGCCACGGCACTGGTGGTGCGCGAGGGCACAGGTGTGTCTCTAGGAAGCTATCCTGGACACGGTCCCCTTTCGGGATGGCAGCTTGGGCTAACGGGAAGTCGGGGTAGGGGCGGTCACCCCCCTCCGCCCACACTTTGGATAAGACGCCCCAACTCTCAGCTTGAGGGTAATACGCAGGAAAGGCAAAGAAGGTGTGATAGATAGGAAAGTGACTTGATTTGGGTCAAGTTCTTAAGCGCTTTTTAGGAGAAAGATACATTCTCGTAGGTATTATTCATAGTGTTTATGGATACGTGTTGGTT